>NC_142009.1:194824603-194832103 GCF_049901735.1 Notechis scutatus
TCCCTCTGAGATGCAGATAGTTCCCTCTCTTCTAATCTTCTGCAGATCCTTCAAGAGCTGGTTGTGCCAACAAGCCTCCCCTCCTCTCCTCAGGGACCGTGAATTAGTGAGGAAGCTCTGTAATTACTAACATCCCTTTGCCTATTCATTTTTTGTTTTAGCTCTGTTTTGTTGTTGTTGTTAATGTTCTTTTAAATAATAATATGATAACTGAACTGGGTAATTCTTAATTGTTTTAGGGTTTTATTCCCTATTTTCCACATAGATTCTCAGATCACCAGCAGGTTGCCATAAAGATAGCTTTCAGTTTTATTTCTGTGCATGAAAATATAAGAAGATATATCTAGTCAAAAATATCTATCTATATTTAAAAAAGAAATATAGTTATATAAATCAAATAATAATATTAAAAGTTTATAATCTTATGGGGCCACATTATTAGCGTTACTAGCTGTCCTGGATCACCTGCAGTTTGTGGATTTGACAAGCCCGATCTAAAGTTTTATACAGATAAATTTCCAATGAGCTGTCCAGGATAAGACAAAGCCAAAATATAATATTATTTATTTAAGGCAATTTCACTTCTCATGATTGCACGTTGAATGGGAGATTGGAAGTGTCCAGTACCATTTTAAACCAAGTATAGTTGGTTGACTTATTCAGAGTAATTACCACTAGACTGTATTCAAACCACCCTAGAATCATAAATGTTTTTTAGGAGACTGGCACGTTCAGATATGCCATAGTCATAATGCAGAGTATTTCCCATTTGGAACATAACGGATAAGGTTATGGTCTGTCTTAACCATGATTAGTTGAATAAGTCACAATGGGTAGACTCATGTAAGCTGTAAACAATGCTTTATAACCTACTGTGTTTATAACCTACAATCTACTAACCCAAACAAACCACGTTATGACTTAGTACAGTGTCTGAACCTTATTATCAACCAACCTTGTTCCCTGGAAATGAAAGCAAACACTTGCAATCCCAGTCCACCTGCACCAGGGAAAGAAAAAGAAGGCTACTCATGACTTGAACTTTCTTTCACTTAACAATGGTTTGCTGTTATATCTGAATAAAGCCAGGGATGGTTATAAATGCAGTAGGGTATTTTTGGCTCTGGGTTTTCCCGACAGATTAATATTATTATATTTCTACCAGATAGCAGGTTTGTGGAAGAAATATAGGCAGTGGCAGATCTGAGCCTGAAATGTGACTTTCCTCTAGGAGGTTTGGTTCAGACTCATCATGTTGAGAAACAAACTAGATATGACATTATTAATGTCTTTGTCCTCGTACGACTTTGTCTTTTCTGAGCTGGGGGAAGGGGTTGAGAATTCAAGCTGAGCTACAATTGTTCTTTGGAAGGAAAACAAATGCCATTTTTGCTCCCATTAGAGTCTGAATCAGCCCCCAACCTCTGCATAACTCTTGATTTGTTGGAAAACATACCAGTGACAGCTTTCTCAGTTTGGCTACAAGGAACAGAAAGTAAACATGTGAAAACTGTACTCTGGGAATAGTCAACTTGCAGTCATCCAAATGCTGATTTATGACTCCTAACATCCCTATTAGCCCAGCCAATGGTGAAGGATGCTGTAATCCACCCACACCTGTAGTCAGCCACAATGCCTGGGATGAGACTATGGATGTGTAGCTGAGGAAGCAACCTAAAAAGGCCTACCTTTGTGAGAGTACATTAGAGATGGGGAACTTGTGGCACTCCAAGTACCTTTCAACTACAACACCCAGCATCCTTCCCCAGTAGCCAGGGAGTTTACAGTCTCAAAGCTGATTAAGACTGTAAAAGTAGTAGTTGAATCATCTGTGGAGGACAATAGACTCTCCATTCTTGCAAGAGAAATGGCTACGTATAGAACATGAGATGTGTTAATGTTTCACTGAAGTAGGATAGTGGAGAAGGGAAACTAGCTGCATCTTAAGAAGATTTATTTCGCGGTGATAATAGAAAACATTTCTGGTTAATGACTTTTTATTATCTCAGGAGTGATATGTTTCTCTTTGATCCCATAATATTATCTTTGAACATTGTCTTGGATTCAAGACAAGTTTCCCAAAGTTTGCCACCCTTAGGGAAACCACGAGAATTTTTCCTGCTTTGCTTGCTTCAGAAATGGATGAAACCCCGTGATCTAATGCAGGGGTGTCAAACTCACATCATCACGGCATCGTCACGTGATGTGTTGGGCAGTGGTGCATTTCAAAAACTGTTACCACCGGTTCGGTGGGTATGGCTTGGTGGGTGCACTTGGCATGCGCGCGTGCCAAACGCACACTTTGCGCAGGCGCAGAGGCGTTTTGATTCACCTCCTGCAATCCTGCACTCTCCCTGTTGCTTCAGCAGCTGCCGCATGGCAATTGCTGTGCTGCGCAAAGCAGCTGCGCTTCAAAAGCAGGACATAAAGGTTAGTATGGGAGCCTGGGCAGGTGGGTGGGCCCAACACAGAGCATCGGAGAGAACCGGTTCCGTCTCCACTGCTCATTGCCGCTACCAGCTCGGCAGAATGGGGCTGAACCGGTAGAATACCACCACTGGTATTGGGACTTTCCCCCCTTCACTAAACTGGCTGTACACATGGCCAGCACGTGATGCATCTGGGCCACAGGCTGCGAGTTTGACATCCCTGATCTAATGAGTTTATCCTTCTTGGTAGGCATTTGTTTAATTAGTTGAGAGATGCCTGTTGGTTTACATTTTAGGTGCTCAATTGCTGGCTCAGTTAAACCAATGAAGTGTAAGCAATGATTGGACCAAGATAAAGATATTCTCTGTGATGCAAACATAGATAACAGCATATTGAAAACCTCTGAAGATAATCAAGACAACGTTGAAGAATCCTTGATTAGTTTTTAAGTTAAATATACAATCGGCTGGCAATATGGCAGTTTTTGATGTAAGAGATGAAATGGTTCTCTGGGTTCCATCCAGGGGTGGGATACTACCAGTTTGGCCTGGTTTAGCCAAACTGGTAGCTCAGAAGATCATCTGGGAGCGAATTGGTTCGCTCTGACGATCAGCTGCTGGGCCCACCTGCCCGCCCCGGCTCTATACTGACCTTTATTTCCTGCTTTTGACACTCAGCTGCATTGTGCGGCACAGGGGATTGCCATGTGTCAGCTGTTGAAGACAAAGGGAGAGTGCAGGAGTGCAGGAGAAGGTCAGTAGGAAAGCCTCTGTGCACACGCAAAGCACGCGCAAAGCACACCCACCAATCCATGCCCACCGAACCGGTGGTAAAAGAATTTGAATCCTACCATTGGTTCCATCTTGCATATGTTTACTATGAAAGAACTCCTCCTCTGCTCAGTGGGCTGTACACCAGGGTAAATGAAAACCAGTTCACAGCATATGTCATCTTTTAATTTGGTAAAAGGTTTCAAGCAGGGACGTTGCCTCAGGGATTCAGCTGACTTTTATTCTTGAGCCTTATCCAACCAAGGTTGGAAAAAATAACCAAAGTTGAGTGAAAACATACATATCTTAAGCCCAAAATATCTAAGACTAAAATATGTTGCAGGGGGAAATAGACATCACACTTCTGAAATTGCTGATCCCAGCAGCTGTATCAGCTTGTGAAATGATAACAAGAAATAACTTAACATGAGTTGAGAAATAGCAACCAGATAAGTGTTTTGTATTGCATTTTCCTGGTACAAAGATATATTCAGGCTGACTTAGAAGATAAACATCCAAAAGGGAGCCGAGAACAAGTTCACCTGTAGAGCTTTTACATTCTCTGCTATTATGGCAGGAATCTGCAATACCCACAACCCTGTGAACTCACTGGGTTTACTTCTAAGTTGGCTCATCTTAGACAGTACAATGAGCAGCCAAATTAACAGTACTTCCTCCAGCTAGTCTTGGAAAAGTATGACAGTCATTTTATAGAACCGAAAGCTCATCGGAGGATAGGAGTTTATACTCTTTAAAGTAGGTGCATGCAATGATTTCGGGACTTAGAGATAAAATGGGACAACATTGTCAGAAGTAGGCATAGCCAGGGCAAAAATTAAATTTGACTTAAAATAATAATTAACAAAAGTTAATATGATCACTCATTGTGATCATAATTAATAACTCCTAAGGTTACATCACAAATTACCATTGGGTGGCATCTCTTGGTGGGGTTCTTATGAGGAAACCAATGGGTACTATGGATAGGACAGCCCAAGATAAATAATATCTATCTATCTATCTATCTATCTATCTATCTATCTATCTATCTATCTATCTATCTATCTATCTATCTATCTATCTATCTATCTATCTATCTATCTATCTATCTATCTATCTATCATCATCTTTTAATGACCCCATAATCCCTTGGGGGGTGGAATCTGGGCAAATAAATGTATTTAGCAGAGTGTTTAATGGCCGGATGCCCTTCCTGTTGTCAATGCGGAGTTTTGTTCAGCAGATACATTCTCATTGTGCCCAGAAAGAGAAATATCTGCCTCTACCTAGGATTGAATTCACATCCTCCTGATTGTGAGGCAAGAGAGTTGAAATGAAACTTTCAGTCAGCATGTCAAAATTACCCATTTCTTTTTCTAGTATCACTTTGTAGCAAGGAAATAACCTGACTGTTCTGTCTTTAACTTAACTTTCTGGTTGAATATAAAGACAGTTAGGTAAACAATACAAAGACTTCCATACAAAGTTTCTTTATTGGATTGTAATAGGCATCCTCAAGGTATAACTCACAGTTAGGCTGAGGTTCATATAATGTCCAATCTTTGCATAGTCATCTTCATAGTGTAAAAATATAGTTATCTTCATCCCATAATAATGGAGCAAAGGGAAAGACACCAGCACGATGCTGGGGTCCAAGCAAGAATAAAGGAAACTCCCCCAAACCCAACCAAGGGTCAATTCAGTGACCAATCAGGATTACAGATGTGACCACATGACATGAACTATATTTCCCAAGAGGCATTGACTACGTTTACCATGAGGCATTCCCTTAAGGGGACAGCTCCCAATTCCCAATTAACTATATACTATCTGACCAGCACACTCCCCGCCTGGAATTATAAAGTCCACTACCAACTATCAATTAACTATATACTGTCTGACCAGCACACTGACTCCATCCAAATATAAAGTTCTGAATCTCGTTATTATTTTTGGATTCCACTCCACCCTCCCAACTCATTATTCCAGAGAAGATGATGCCTTCTGAATCAGCCATGCTTGTTTTACTATAAAAGGAAGTAGACTGTTCTATCTTTGCCTCCGTCTAGGCAAGTGCAGGAAAGCCAAACAGCCAAATTTGATGCCATTCAAAGTTCAGGTAGTGGCCAAAATCAGGAATGGGTAGTCCCCGACCTATGACCACAATTTGGATCAGAATTTCTGTCTTTAAGCAAATACAGTCATAAAGTGTGACATCAAGTGATTGCATCACTTAGCAATGGTAATTCTAGCACTCACCATTGCCATCATTAAACATATTCCAAGCCAACCCAAGCCAAGCTTAGTCCTTCTCTGCCTTCAATAAGATAAGGAACTGCCTCCAATTCCTCCCCTGGCTATCTCCTCCCGCCATCTCTGCCCTATACTAAAAGTACCCTGTTCAACAGATATTTTTAAAAATGTAGTCCAAGTCATATTCTTAATTTTAATTGCTAATTATTCTACCAATCTTTGACTATGGATGAAGAGGGAGTTCCAGAGGTTCTGTCTCAGATAGAGATAGCATATGGCTCATTGATGGTAAATAATCTTCCCATCCACTCAAGATCTCTTAGTTATAAGTCAATTTGTGGAGTGGTTGCCATTTTGTACAATAGAAAAGGCCAATCTTTCACCACTAGATGAACCCTCTCTAACCTACAGAGGTGAACAACCTTCAATTTCCTTACATGTGGGACACCTTTATAGTTTAGTTTAGTTCACTTTATTGTCATTGCACCATCAAACACCATCTTCAGGGCACATCATGACCATGACCATGAAAATAAACACAAACACACATCCTTCACCCTTCACACATTGAACCGAAAATCCCCAACACTACACCAACACTGCACTATACAGCAGAATTCAAAAGAGCTACTGCCCTGGTATAGAAGCTGTTTTTCAGCCTATTTGTCCTTGTTTTTATTATTCTATACAGTCTGCCAGATGGTAATAGTTCAAAAAAAGGGTGCCCAGGATGAGATGGATCTTTGAGAATATTTTGAACTTTCTTAAGGCAGCGGGAGCTATAAAGCTCTTCCAAAGAGGGGAGAGGGCAATCAGTGATCTTCTGGGCAATGACACTAACCCTCTGGAGTGCTTTCCTATCTGCCACTGTGCAATTAGCAAACCATACAGAGGTGCAGTATGTTAAAATGCTCTCTATGGTGCAGCGGTAGAAGGTCACCAGCAGTTTCTCATTCAGTTGTTGTTTTCTGGGAACTCTCAGGTAGTATAATCTCTGCTGGGCCCTTTTGACCAGGGCTGCAATGTGGGCACCCCAGGTCAGGTCCTCTTTTAGGGTAACACCCAGAAAGCATAAAATTGGCCACTTGCTCCACTCGGTCTCCATTGATAAGCAAGGGCTGGATGTCTGATCTGTTCCTTCTATAATCCACTATAAGCTCCTTGGTCTTATTGGTGTTGAGGATCAAGTTATTGTCTCCACATCACGAAAGCAATCGGTCCACTTCATCTTGGTAGGCAGACTCATCCCCCCCAGAGATAAGTCCCACCACTGTTGTATCATCTGCAAATTTAGCAATAGTATTAGTATTATAGATGAAATCCAAGCTTGAGGATACATAAATGAGGTGGTGATTTAGATGTGACCCCCATCTCATCAACTGCAGAAGATTTAATAGAAGTTGGGGTCAACTAGTTTTCTGAGCCAGGCAGCAAACAGGCAACAACAAGTATGAGTGAGACAGACATGTAGCCCTCATGGTGATAACACCCCATGCTGCAAGGGTTATACCAACCTTCCATATACTGTATATTGGACTACAGGTCTCAGAACAGCCAGCCAGTTGGGAATTCTAAGAGTAGCAATACAAATGTTTGAGGTTAAGGTTAAGGAAGGCTGGTCTATATCAGATGTAATTCTATGGCAAAGAATAGGTGCCATAGTTGTTACTATGGTGGTATAAGACAGGGGTCTTCAAACTTGACAGCTTTAAGATTTGTGGACTTCAACTCCCAGATTTCCTCCTCCAATCATCTTAGGGTTAGGGTTAGGGTCAGGAATTCTGGGAGTTGAAGTCCACAAGTCTTAAACTTGCCAAGTTTGAAGACCCTTGGCGTAAGAGATGGTGCCTACTGTGGGGGAGCTGATGCAATGGACTTCAGAGCAGCAACAGCTTCTCAGGAAGGAGGGGGCAGCAGCTTTTTCAGAAAGGGGAGGGGGCAATCCAGCCCAGAAGAAGGAGGGAGACAGGGGAAGAGAGTGAGACACACCCTAGAATCTCCATTAGCACGAGAGTAATAAAGGTTTAGTCTGGCAAGATTCCATCTA
>NC_142009.1:198637103-198687103 GCF_049901735.1 Notechis scutatus
TCCTCTGTCAAACTACTCACGGGTCTTATTTTCATTTTTTTAATCAGTTTTTCTTGTTCTTCAATAACCTTGTTCTTCAATAAACAGGTCCTGAATTGGGCCTGCCAAAGAGTTAAGATGAGTCTTTATTTTTTAAAAGTGAGGAAATCTACATCTATCTTTCTTGCTAATGGGACTCTTTTCTATCTTTTCATTTAGATTTTACTTTGGAGAGCATTTCAATATCCTTTTCCTTGCCTGAAGTCTGAAATAATATAACAGTATTATAAGATGGTATGTGTATCATTTTATTTTGTTGCACGTACAGATTAGACCTTATAGTTGAAATAGCCAGAACTAACAAACACTCTGGGTGTAATAATGATTGACTGAAGCAGCTTCAAGGGTAACTGATTCAGAACATTCGGGGGGGGGGGGGACTGTGCGTGAATGGGTGGGAGACTTTGTTTGATTTATACATAATGAATCAGAGAATTAGGAGTCAACATAGCAGGTGTGCTAGTCTCCTCCATAAATGGGGAAAGCTATCTTCTTCAGAATGTAACCGTGGTGCTCCAAGCGAACATATTGTGGAACAGTGCCTTTGAGTGCATATCAGGGAATCCCCAGAGACTTTCTATATGCAACTCCATCATGTATTGACTATATAAATTACAAAATAATGGAGTTGGAAGGGACCTTGGAGGTCTTCTAGTCCAACCCTCTAAATCAACAACTAGCAGATGACTTGAATGTGTTTTACTGCAGGTTTAAAAAGAAACTACAGCCACCTATCTCCACAACCCACATCTCAAACACACCAACAACAGCCAAGCCTCCTACAACTGGCCCCAATCCATTGGGCTCACAACCTCTGGTGATCACAGGAAAAGAAGTGCAAGATCTATTACATAGACAGAAGCCAGGAAAAGCACCAGGGCCAGACAAGATAACTCCTTCTTGCTTAAAAGTCTGTGCTGACCAATTGGTCTCCATCTTCACCCGAATATTCAATAGATCACTAGAGATGTGCTATGTTCCTTCCTGCTTCAAACGTTCTACCATCATCCCAGTGCCAAAGAAGCCCTCCATCAAGGAACTGAATGACAACAGACCAGTTGTTCTAACATCTGTAGTTATGAAAATCTTTGAAAGGCTTGTGCTGTCCTACCTGAAAATCATCACGGATCCGCTGTTAGATCCCATGTAGTTTGCATACCGAGCAAATAGATCGACAGATGATGCTGTTAACATGGCTCTGCATTACATCCTACAACACCTTGAATCTCCAAATACCCACGCGAGGGTCCTCTTTGTAGACTTCAGTTCAGCATTCAATACCATCATTCCAGACACTCTTTTAAGTAAATTAAACCAACTCGAGGTACCTGAACACACTTGTAAGTGGATCATAAGCTTCCTAACAGACAGGAAGCAGCAGGTCAAGCTAGGCTGAATCACATCCGATACCTGTACAATCAGCACAGGGGCCCCCCAAGGCTGTGTGCTATCTCCACTTCTCCCTATATACCAATGACTGCATCTCAAACGATCCATCTGTTAAAATACTGAAGTTTGCTGATGACACAACAGTGATTGGTCTCATTCGAGACAACAAGGAATCTGCATACAGACAGGAAGTTATACAACTTGCCTCGTGGTGTAACCAGAGCAATATGGAACTGAACACACTCAAAACCATAGAAATGGTGGTAGACTTTAGAAGAAACCCTCCCATACTACCACCTCTTATAATATTACACAACACAGTATTAACAGTAGAGACCTTCAAATTTCTAGGTTCTATTGTATCACATGACCTAAAATGGACACCTAACATCAAAAACGTCATCAAAAAAGCACAACAAAGAATGTTCTTTCTGTGCCAACTCAGAAAGCTCAAACTACCCAAGGAGCTGCTGATACAGTTCTACAGAGGAATTATTGAGTCTATCATCTGCACCTCTATAACTGTCTGGTTTGGTTCTGCAACCCAACAGGACAGACACAGACTTCAGAGGATAATTAGGACTGCGGAAAAAACAATTACTACCCACCTGTCTTCAATTGAGGACCTGTATACTGCACGAGTCAATAAGAGGGCTGCAAAAATATTTACAGACCCCCTCACATCCTTCCTTCAAAACGACGCTATAGAGCACTGCACACCAGAACAACTAGACACAAGAACAGTTTTCCCCCCGAAAGCCATCACTCTGCTAAACAAATAATTCACTCAACACTGTTCAACTATTTACAAAGTGTACACTACTATTACTGTTAATCTTCTCACCACTCCTTATCATCCATCCCCTCCCACTTGACTGTTTCCTAGTATGATTTGATTGTTGAATGTACCCTATGACTATCATTAAGTGTTATACGTTATGATTCTTAATTCTTAATGAATGTACCTTTTCTTTATGTATACTGAGAGTATTTACACCAAGACAAATTCCTTGTGTGTCCAATCACACTTGGCCAATAAAGTATTCTATTCTATTCTATTCTATTCTATTCTATTCTATTCTATTCTATTCTATTCTATTCTATTCTATTCTATTCTATTCTATTCTAGGCAGGAAATCCTATACCACTTCAGACAAATGCTTATCCAATTTCTTCTTAAAAACTTCCAGTGTTGGAGTACTTACAATTTCTGGATGCAAGTTGTTCCACTGATTAATTGTTCTAACTGTCAGGAAATTTCTCCTTAGTTCTAGGTAGCTTCTCTCCTTGATTAGTTTCCACCCATTGCTTCTTGTCCTGCCCTCGGGTGCTTTGGAGAATAGCTTGACTCCCTCTTCTTTGTAGCAGCCCCTGAGATATTAGAACACTGCTATCGTGTCACCCCCTAATCCTTCTTTTCATTAAACTGGACATACCCAATTCCAGCAACTGTTCTTTATACGTTTAAATTTGCAAGCAGAGTAAATAGTTTCACATCTGCTCATTGAGACTATAATTGTGATGTGCTTTTTAACATTTTTGCTATACGCTAAATAAATACATAAAATCATGAATCAGTTCAAAGCAGCAATTGACACACTACTTGTTCTCTGATACAGAGAGACCAAACAGTGCTATTTCATAGCCTCAAGATTAACAAAATACTCAAACCCTTCCCCCTCCTCAACTTGAAAATCCTCACGAGTTATTTGTATTTACTTTTCTATCCAGCTTTCTCCTCCCACGTCCATTTAGAGCCTATTGTTCCAATGAAATTATGTCATAATACACACTGAAATACTTTTATAAAAGACTGTTGAAATCGGAAGTGTGTAAAATGGCACAGCAGACTTTGTGTAATTAATATGCTCAGTTGCAATCAACGCTCTTAAAGCATGACATTAGCCTACAAACAAACACACCAAACAAAACCAGCAAAATACTAGCTGTAACAAAGCATGGTGAGAGAGAAATATTTTCCCCAATTGTTGAAAAGTTCTGATTGAGTCATTACTGTGCTTTTTTATTTTCCATAAGAGAAATAGCAGATTAACAAAGGAAATATTATCTCTAATTTAACTTTTGTCAAGAATTAAAAGCCCTTGCTGGAGGTGTAGATTGATGCTTCAAGTCACAACACTCTTGAAGAGAGCG
This sequence comes from Notechis scutatus, assembly GCF_049901735.1. NCBI lineage: Eukaryota > Metazoa > Chordata > Lepidosauria > Squamata > Elapidae > Notechis > Notechis scutatus. Next base: position 198,640,686 of record NC_142009.1, read on the forward strand.
GAAAGAGAGAGAGAGGCTGGAGGCTGGGTTGGGCGGGTGCGCTACTTCAAGAGAAGAGCCAGGATGAAATGAAAAGATGTCTGTAGAATTAATTGCCACATCAGAACGAAGCTGGAAAGAAAGAAACTGGTTCTGAAATGAAGATCTAATGGTAACAGGTTACTTCCAGATCTACTGTTATTTTTTGATAAAAGTTGTAGACTCAAATTCTTACTCTTTTAATCATGCCTTACACCAATATAATTGTGTGCTTTTTTTCTTCTCCCTCAAGAGTGGATGGTCTGAATGGTAAAAGATAATTATCTAATTTCAATTCTTTTTCTCTCGATTTTAGGTGTACACGAAGTTGGTTGGCATTGGGTAAGATACTTAATGAGATACCTAATTCTCTGAACTCTAAACTTCCTGCAGAAGTTTAATTGTAACAAATGTACTTCATTTACATACAGGATTCACATTACTGTATGCCTACGACGAAAGAGAATTTGGGATAGTGGTTAAGGAAAACAGGAGATGGTGAATTCTACTCCCGCCTAAGGTATGAAAAAATAGCTCAGTGACTTGGGGTCAGTCTCTGTCTTTCAACTTGACCCACCTTGCACGGTTGTCATGGGGAAATCCTCATAAGTGGACAGTACACAATGTTGGCTTGTTCTAGTGGGAATCTTTTTCCTGAATTAATTTAGAAGAGCAGTATTCCTATGCACTATAAACTACTGCACTGTATTCCAGTGGTGGGATTCAAATAATTTAACAACCGTTTTTCTGCCCTAATGATTTCTTCCAACAACCAGTTCACCAAACTGCTCAGAAAGTTCACAACCGGTTCTCCCCGAACTGGTGCGAACTGGCTGGATCCCACCACTGCTGTTGTCAGCATTCCAGGGAACATCCATTCTGATCAGTAATTCTGAGACAAGCATAACCCTAACCCTTCTGACAAACAAAGTCAATGGGGAAGGCAGATGCACTGATCATCTGTATTACTAACTTAACCACCAAGAGATTCACTTAATGACAAGAAGAGTCGTAAAATGGGGCAAATTCACTTGACTGTCATACTTAGCAATATAAATTTGGGCCTTCATTGCGGTTGTAAGTTGAGGCTTGCCTGTGTTACCTTCTCTATTACCGACCAAGAGGCTGATGAGAAGATAGCAGAAGTAGTAGCCACTCAGCCACTTTGTACATTTTCCAAAATAAAGCATCACCTGGGTCTGGAGCAGGGGAAAGCAGACTCTAACCAGGATATATTGCCTCTCAGCCACCCTCCTTTTCCACTTTCTGCAGCCTCCCACCGGGATTCCTGGTGAGCTTTCTTCTCATCTGACCATTAACACAAATAGTAAACACAACAAATTTGGCACGATTCACCATGTAATTTAGGAAATGCTGATTTATTGTCAGATTAATTTGTTCCAAGTTAATCTGCCACATGTGGCGAATGCATTGTTATGTAGCTTTTTTTCAATCAAGAGAGTTGCTTGACTGAAGGGGCATAAAAGCCATTTTTAACCAATAAATGAATGTCACAGAATTGGTCATTGGCGAGGAACAGTGCAGTGTCCCAATGACTCTTGCATTGTACGATTAGTACGGAAGCAAGAATAAAAAGGGCTTTATCTATTTCCTAGTAACATCCCATTCAAAAAGTTCCTTCCAAGAAGGTAATTCTAAATAAATGAGTCTTATGCTATATAGCAGCACCTTCAGTTCAGTCAGTCTCCTGTGCATAATTTGCAAAATACTAAGAACTCAGTTGTAACCATCACGGTGGTCCTGTAACCGATGTTTTCATGTTTGGGGGAAAAAAATCTAACTGTCTTCTCTCTGGAATCAAGGGGATGACCGTGGCTTTAATGCTTAAATTTTCTATCTAGCTAATACTCCTAATGCTATTAGCTCATCCATATGAAGCACTAAGGATAAGAGAAAAAGCGGCTTGCTGTAAGACATTCAGTGAATTCCTGGCTGGTTGAAAGCTCAAACTCCAGGTGATGCTCAAGCCTATTATTTTTTTCCCTCCAATGACTGTTTGTTTACAATGCAAATCAGCCTGAGAGAGGCTGCAGAGGATCAAGAGCAGGAAAGCAATACGGCTAGGAAGCAGTAACCCTTTTCCATCCTACCATTTGCCCAAATAGATTCCCCTCCCCCTCCTTTTACTTTCCACTTGTGCAGGAAGAGAGAAGACAATTTATATAAGCCCTGCTCTTCTTCCCCGAGCCAGTCATCCCATACGTGCATTTACGAAAATTAGTAAATAAAATAAAGGGGAGGGATGATAGATAAACGCTAATAGAAGAAACGGAAGGAAGGAAGGAAGGAAGGAAGGAAGGAAGGAAGGAAGGAAGGAAGGAGAAAGGGAGGGAGGAAGGAAGGAGAAAGAAAGAGGGAGGAAGGAAGGAAAGAAAGAAGAGGGAGGAAGGAAGGAAGGAGAAAGAAAGAGGGAGGAAGGAAGGAGAAAGAAAGAGGAGGAAGGAAGGAAAAGAAAGAGAGAGGAGGAAGGAAGGAAGGAGAAAGAAAGAGGGAGGAAGGAAGGAAGGAGAAAAGAGAGGGGGAAGGAAGGAAGGAGAAAGAGAGGAAGGAAGGAAGGAAGAAAGGAAGGAAGGAAGGAAGGAAGGAAGGAAGGAGAAGGAGAGGGAGGAAGGAAGGAAGGAAGGAGAAAGAAAGAGGGGGGGAAGGGAAGGAAGGAGAAAGAAAGAGGGAGGGAGGGAGGAAGAAAGGAAGGAGAAAGAGAGAGAGAGAGGGAGGAAGGAGGGAAGGAAGGAGAGAGAGAGAAAGGAAGAGGGAGGGAGGGTGAGAGGGAAGAAGGAAGGAGGGAGAAATTAAGAACAAAAGAAAAAAGAGAAAGAAAAGAAAGAAAGGGAGGGAGGGGGAGAGAAAGAAAGAAAAGAAAGAGGGAGGGAGGAAGAAAAGAAGGAAGGAAGGATTATCTGCAGGAATGTGGGAATTATTACTGCTAAAATTGACACAGGGAAAATTAATGATTTAATTTCCTGAATCTTAGAAACAGTAAATAAATGATATGTTACCTAAGGGGTCCTTCTGATGGCTAGTTGCTATATTTATTTATTTGATTTTTTATCTTTATTCTTTTCACAATAACACAACAACCACCCTGTGAAATAGGTTGGGCTAAGAGTGACTGGTCCAGAGTCACTCACCCAACTTTCCTGCCTAAGGCAGGACTAGAACTCAGTCTCCTGAGTTATAATAGTATATAATAATAATATACTAAGCCAGTACCTTCACTATTGAACCAGACTGGCTTTTCCTTGGGCAGTAGGGGCAGGAATTATAAAAAAAAACCTAAACTCTCTTAAAGGTGGGGTGGAGGAATACAGTTCTACCCCACCTCAGTGATCTATCCTAGGGTTAGACACTAGGGAGCAGGGAGGAGGCAGTGCTTGCTTGATAAGCTCACCTCTTCCCTATCCAGAATTCAGCCTACCGCCTGGCAGTTTTCCCCTTCTACCGACAGTTCACATTTCTAAGGGCCAAAGATGCACAACATGTATTGAAATCATGGAAAGGGGAAGATTAGTCCCTTTCTGTATGTAGAGAGGGCAAGGAGATAGTAGAAGTTGGGAGGAAGAAGAGGCAGAACACCACATTGGTGATTTTTGCTGCCCCCTCTTGGTTGACTGAAGGAGCATCGGCTTCTCTGATACGAGTTCTCAGCCTGTTCCAATACTGGTGACAATCATACAGCCAACTTTTGGAGGGATTGGAGAGTGAAAAATGATCTGATTTCAGTCGCCAAGAAAAGGGTCCATCTCCATCAACTTGGATGAAACACCTTCCACTAAAATTACTTTTATGGAAATTGGGCTAAAATAATACACTCTTGCAAATCTAATTGGGCTGTGTCCAGGGATGGGATTCTGCTGGTTTGGACCGGTTTCAGGCGAACCCCTAGCTCCGAAGATCAGCTGGGAGCGAACCGGTTCGCTCCAACGATCATGTGGGCTCGTCCACCCACCCCTGCGCTTCTATTGACTTTTATCATCCCAGCTGATCAGCGTGGAAGAGCAGATTGCCGCGCCTCAGCTGTGTTACTCCCCCAAAGTAACAAAGTAGCAGGTAAGGATTTTTCTATTGCTGTTCACGCATGCGCAGCACACGGCAATCACCAAACTGGTTGTTATACTGGCAGCATCCCAGCCCTGGCTATGCCTCCTCCTCCTCCTATTTTCTTATACAGGTAGTCCTTGACTTATGATTACAATTGAGCCCAAAATTTCTGTGGTTAAACGAGACATTGGTTAAGTGCGTTTTGCTCCATTTAATGACCTTTCTGGCTGCAGTTGTTAAGAGAATCACTGCAGCTGATAGGTTAGTGTGACCTGTTCAGTCAATCTGGCTTCCCCATTGCCTTTGCTTGTCAGAAGGTCGCAAAAGGGGGATCGTATGACTCCAGGACATTGCAACCGTCATAAATATGAGCCACGTTGCTGAGCATCTGAATTTTGATCACATGATCATGAGGATGCTGCAAAGGTTGTAACTGTGAAAACTGGTCATAAGTCACTTTTTTTAGTGTCATTGTAACTTTGAAAGGTCATTAAATGAACTGTTGTAAGTTGAGGACTACATGTATTTCAATAATTCAGGAAGGTTTCTTCCTGAGCTTTTTCTAAATATTATCCCCTTGTCCTGGATTTTAAACCTTTTCAGTCACTTTTGCCTAGATTCACACATTTCCCTCCCGATTCTTAAACTCTACAAGTCTTGTAGCTTGACTACAACGATGACTATTATTACTACTGGTAGCAATGGAGCCATTACAAACGTTCAGCAGTGTGAGGGTTAAAGGCTGTCAGCTGAATTTCACAAATTCCATAAAGGACTGCAAGAGTTGTGCCAAGTCTTCATTGTCGGCCAGTGATCAAACATCTCCTCATTACACTTCAATATTGTTGTCTCTAAAGGTCACCATTGCTGAACATAATCACACAAAATCAAAACTGCAAACTTTATATATCATAGAGGTAGTAAATAGCTTGGAGGTTTATTTTCTGGTGCCTGAACAACATTCCAAACCCATTTATAAACTCCTGGCCGCTCTGGCACGAACCAGACAGACACAGAGTATAGCGACTAAGCAAAGCTTCAATTAAATCACTTTCACGTAAGGTATATATATGTGTGTGTGTGTGTGTCTGTGTCTGTGTGTGTCTGTGTGTCTGTGTGTGTAATATATTGGGTCAGCACTGTTCATTCAGCACTGATGGAGCAATGCTGCTTGGGAACTTTCATTTGCATATTTTAAACAACTGCCCCCGTTACAGTGTCTGTTTCTCTCCCCCACTTTCCCCCACAGCTTAAGGCAACTGGGCTCTAAACAAACAATTTGTGGATCAGCTTCCTGAGATTTTCCCTTTTTGCACCCTCTACAAAGGCATACACCGAATTTGCCTAGCAGATTTCTATGGAAGGCAATAAATCATGTGGTGCCCATTATTTTTCCCTTTCACTGATTTTACTCAACATTAATTTAGCCAATCTGTCACCTCCTGAGAAGCAGAGGCCAAAAAAAAAAAAGGGATAATCAAACAACAAGAAAGAACGTAGCCTATTGCAAGGGAGCCTCCAGCCCTTATTCATTTTATACACCCCCCTACATAGCACATCAGGAACTCAATTTATGTCATGTCTTCAAATGTCATGTCCTCAAATTATGTCCACCTTAGCTTCTCTATTCTTTGTTGTGCAATACAGAACCAGACAGTAATGCAACGCATGTGCATGTACGCACATACAATTCCTGGTCCAAGCACTCATCTAATATAGGGAGAAGACTTTATATTTTATAGCATTATTAAGTCCAATAATACAAATCAATCAATCAGTCAACTGCACTGATTGACAGCTCTACACTGATTGTACTTGAAGCTATGCTTAATGCACTTCACTATATGTATACACAATCCTAAACAATATCATTCATTCATTGGCATACCAAAATTGAAGAAACTTCAGATCATGAATAACGCCTAATTCAGGGATCGGCAACCTGCGGCTCTGGAGCCACATGTGGTTCTGTCATCCCTCTGCTGCGGTTTCCTGTTGCCAGTTGGGCACCACAATTTTGAGATGAGCTTCTGGTTGTGGAGGAAAGCACAGCATGCCAGGAAGAGACTCTATGGCAAGGGGCGGGTTTTCCGGTCAGTGCCACAATTGATAGAACTTTTGGTTAGGACCGGTAGAGGAAAAAGTCTGCCACGCTAGGAAGAGACTCTATGGTGGGGGAACCAGATTTCTGGTTGGCTCCAGAATTGAACGGGGTGGGGGTGGGGGTGTCTTCCAATTAGGACCTTTGTGACTCTTTAAAGTGTTTAAGGTTGCTGACCCTTGACCTAGTTCCACATGTGGTAATTTCCTGAATAATCTTCTCTATTCGCTTTTTTCTGGCTTGTACCAGGTAGTCCTCAAATTGCAAGCATTCATGCAATGATTGTTCAAAGTTATAACGGAAGTTTAAAAAGTGACTTATGACCGTTTTTCACACTTACAACTGTTGCAGCTTCCCCATGGTCACATGATCAAAATTCAGAAGCTTGGCAACTGACTCATATTTATGACGGTTGCAGTGTCCCAGGATCATGTGAGCACCTTTTGTGAGTTTCTGACAAAGTCAATGAGGGAAGCCAGATTCACTTAACAACCATGTTATTAACTTAATTACTGCAGTGATTCATTTAACAACTGTGGCAAGAAAGGTCACTTAACAACAGTCTTGCTTAGCAGTGGAAATTTTGGGCTCAACTGTGGTCGTAAGTCGAGAACTATCTGTACAACAATTTCAGAATGACATTGGCCAAATAAAACCCCAGATTGTTCAAAGACATCTATAAATTTAAAGGCAAACAGCATCCAATGCTAAAAGGTGAGCTGGTTCTCCTTGAAAGGTGAGCTGGTCATAAGAGCATCCATAACATTTCTAGGATTTCTGCACAACTAAAATAACAATAGCAATAGCACTTAGACTTATATATTTTTATTTACTTGATTTGTCAATCGCTTACAAGATAATAGGTATAAGTATAAACATAGTTATGAATACATGAAATGGATACATATAAGAAAAATAAAAAGAAACAATAGGACAGGGACGGTAGGCACGATTGGTGCGCTTATACATGCCCCCTACAGACCTCTTAGGAAAGCGGTGAGGTCAATAGTAGACAGTCTAAGATTAAAGTTTTTGGGGTTTGGGGAAGAAACCACAGAGTCAGGTAGAGTATTCCAGATATTGACCACTCTGTTGCTGAAGTCGTATTTCCTGCAATCAAGTTTGGTGCGGTTAACCTTGAGTTTGTATTTGAGTTTGTATACCACTTCACAGCCCTCTCAAAGCCATTTACAGAGTCAGCCTATTGGCCCCAATAATTTGGCTCCTCATTTTATCCACCTCCGAAAGATGGAAGGCTGAGTCAACCTTGAGCCTGGTGGGATTCGATCTGCCAAATTGCAGTAGCAGTAGCTTGCAGTACTGCACTCTAACCACTGGCGCCACCGAGGCTCTTGTTTGTTTGGTGTTGCTTTGGGGTCCATTCACTTTAGCTGAAGTATTTTGGTTATACCCTTTCAACGCATTTTACATTTTGATCTGTGTTAAAAGAAATCCATAAGAATGTAATGTCTTTGAATTTTAATATTGTTGATAACTCTGCAGTTTTCCCGTCTATTCTACTGCAGCTCTTGGTCTAAAAGGTTGCCATCTCATGCTCTAACAGATCATGCACAATGAGAGTCTGAGCATATGGTTTCACAATCCAGGAAAAAACTCCAGAGATGTGGGCACCAATTGTAAAAGAAAGCTATACGGGTAATTAATGTGTTCTAAGAATTCCTTTTATATTCAATAAAAAGCAAACTGAAATAAGCAGGTAGGAATTCCCTTTATAAAAGGAATTAGAATTTCAGATGAAAGCTTCCCTTTTCCTTGTCTAAATTATCTTGAAAAATTTTTAGGGCAAAAGCTTACTCCTTTTTTATGATGAATTGCTTAAAGCAGGGCTGTCAAACTCACATCATCATATGACATATCGTGACTTTCCCCCCACTCCCTTTCACTAAAATGGGGGTGGACATGGCCAACACGTGTCACATCCAGGCCATGGACCACGAGTTTGACACCCCTGGCTTAGAGTCACATATAATGCTACATTTTTGCCTGTTTACCTCTGATTTACTAAGTAACCAGTGGCCAGTGGCTGAGATCCCAGAAGGAAAAGCAACCACTTTGCCTAGGTTAGGTGTATGAGTCTTTGAGGAGTGTCTTCTACTTCTTCATTCGAGGATGTTGGACCAAAAATGTAGCCCATTTAGATCTAAAATCCAGTAAGGTTTTTATGGAAAGGAAATGTGATTTTTCCTTCTCTGATTTGATAATCTTATCTGGGACAACTTGAAGTCAGTTTTGAAAATTCAGTTCAGGAAAGTGAGAGGTTCACACTATTCCTATGATATCCCACTCAATAATTCATGCCAATACAATTTCTATGGTATGGTATGGTATGGTATGGTATGGTATGGTATGGTATGGTATGGTATTCCATTCCGTTCCATTCTTCCCTCCCCTTCCCATCCCACTCCATTCCATCCCATTATTTTCTGTTCTACATTCTATTCTATTGTATTTTCTATCACCAGCCCACCTTCCTGTCTTTCTTTTTGTTCCAATTAAGTGTGGAAATCTGAGTGAAGAAGTAACTTTGTCATTTTGATGCAGACAATAATGTAAGATAATTCGTGGTGTTGGAACTGACACTTTCACCTATCTGGCAAATTTTAAAAAAATAAATCCTTTATTCAGGACCAGATTATTTGCCTGTCTAGCTCTTATGGTGACTAATAGTAGCTTTCTAGGTTTCAGGGACAGTACAATATATCTTTTTTCCCTCGTCAAATGTATATTTTTTTCCATAGAAATCAGCTGTATGCAATACAGATACTGGGCTATGATCTCTTCCAGTTACTCAACTGAGTTCTCCTGAAGCTGAAAAGCATCCTAAACCTGGGGCTATAATTAGCTCCTGACTGGCTCATGATGCACATGAAAATACATTTTCATCCAAACATAAAAAGCTGTTTACCTGTCAACAGTACTGGAGGTAGCTTGTTTCTTTAACTTGCATTCCCAATTTTTTTTTTCTTTGAGAAGGAAAAATCCTAGGTGGCTATTTAAAAGAACATAAAGACTGAAAACCACCCACCACCTGCTAGGTTTCATACTTTGTAACCTAAAGACTCTGAGGAGATGAAAAACTCAAGGTTAATAAGATTATCACCATCCATTTTGACATCTAAATCTGTGCTACCAGAGCTTTTTTCACTGAGCAGAAGATTGCAATCATTGAAGTCCCAGGTTTTTGCTTCTCTGAGCAAAACCGAAAGCATCGGTGTGTAGCTGAACATATTTCAGAGGGCATATCATTAACAAAAAAACCCTGGCAGATGCAGAAAAAAAAAGGCCCTGAGAAACAAAACAAAATTAAAAATGTTGCAAACATCCTTTTTCAATATTGCTTCCCTAATGAATCTTTTCCATAATACTATCAGAATCAAATCTTTTTGATTCAAGTGGATCCCATGTACAAATCAATTACAAGTCAAGCGATGGATCCAATATGTAATAGATATTACAATGTTCTGCTACTTTTTTCAATCTATTTTTATTTTTTCCACCATCTCCCAAGAGATAGGGGGGAAGGGGTATAAAATAGAAGCATTCAAATTTTCACAAGCCAACATATAAATTTGGCTTTAGATATGACATCAGATGTATACCTATTAGTAAATTAACTGTTTTCTTTTTTTAAAAAAATCTCTTATTTGGGACTACTCACTTTCTTATGATTCTCGACTCCTGACGAATGTATCTTTTCTTTTATGTATACTGAGAGTATTTACACCAAGACAAATTCCTTGTGTGTCCAATCACACTTGGCCAATAAAGAATTCTATTTTATTCTGTTCTGTTCTATTCTATTCTATTCTATTCTATTCTATTCTATTCTATTCTGCATGCCCATCCCTTTCCATGTTCATGGAGGAGTAACTGTGGAATGTGTCAGTGGCTTTGCTTCAAGCTGAGTGCACCTAGTAGCTACTGCAAGAGTCCGTCCTAGGCTCTGTGCTCTTCAACACCTCTAAGAATGTGTGCTTGAAGAAGGCTGAGTAAATATAATTATCAGATTTTCAGACAGCATCAATATAGAGGGCAATATCAGATTGCTAGAGAATTTTGGCAAGCTGGAGCAATGGGCGGAAATCAGCAAGGTGAATAGATGCTAAGCCCTGCCTTTGAGTGGGACAAGTCAAATACATATGTATAAAATGGGAGAGGAAGATCCATTGGGGACAGTAAAACATGAAGATCTGGAACAGTGCAACATGCTACATTTTAGGAAAGACGTTGACACATTGGAGCATATCCAGAGCGGAGAAGTCATGATGATAAGGCACCTGGAAAAGAAAATGTGTGAGCCATGGTTTGAGGCACGAGATATGCCTAGTCCGATGAAGAGAAAGGAAGGGAATGTGACGACATTGTTCATGTCACTGAGGCAGAGGTGGTATTCAGCAGGTTCTGACCGATTCTGGAGAACCGGTAGCGGATATTTTGAGTAGTTCGGAATACCCCCTCTGATTGGCCCTGCCCCCCATCTATTCTCTGCCTCCCGAGTCCCAGCTGATCGACTGGATCTTCTTTTGTTGCCCTGCACAGGAGAACGGAGCTGGAAAGCAGGTTAGTGGGGTGGGGAGGGAATGGAGATTTTGCAGTATCCTTCCCCTGCCACGCCCACCAAGCCACACCACACCCACAAAGCCACGCCCACAGAACCAGTAGTAAAACATTTTGAATCCCACCACTGCACTGAAGGTTATTACACTATGTAAAAGAAGGGGTAGTATTGCTCAGGATTGTGTGATAAGACAGGACACTTCAAGATTCAGCCTCTTACAATCTGTGACTCTATTCTTCTTCTCTTCCAGATGAGGTATCATTGCTATGGAACTAGGTTAGAAGTTACTTTATACGGGTAAAAACCCATATTAATATTATTGGATAGGTTGCCAAATGGAACCCAACAAGCATCTAGTATGGATAGGCATCCGGTTAAATTTGCCCCTCCTTGGCACTTGTGTCTTCCTGCAGGGAGGGAACTGCTGGGGGTTTTGTAAAGAAAGCTATGGTAGTACTATACAATAGGAGGAAGCCTGTGTCTACCAGATTACCTGGAGTTGCTGTTGAGATGGCCACTTCATAACACAGAAGGGGATTTGTTGAGATAAGAACATTAAAACCTTCTGTACAGATACAGGTCCCTGCACTAACTTTACAGACAAAGTTAATATTTAAGTTAAACCCCGGATACAGTTCACAGTGTGTGCAATTGGTTTATCAGGGTCAAGTTACTCAACCCTTAACTCACTGCTGACTATACAAACTGACTTGTTGAAAAGGACACTGTAAATATGTAGAAGAGAGGTTGCTTGTCCATTGTAGATCTGCAGAGAAATTGAATTTCCTGCAGAAAACAAAAGCTGAACTGCCCTACAAGGCCACCTTTAAGATGTTTGAAATGATTCTCTGCTTAAGATACATTTTTTGTTGCATACAGCTTACAACTAGTAGTCCACTAATTTTTGAATATAGTCCTAGAAATGTCCTTCATGACTGTTGGCATTTAGTTTAGCTCAGTGGATTTTTTAAAAAGACACACATACACCTTATTTCAGCTTATTGCTGAAATGTATGATTATTTTAAAGTTAATAATGTAATACTATAAAAAGTTGGGGCTGGAAAAAAATACACTGTACTAGAGTACTAAGGAAATAAAATTAGGCTCTGGTATTCCAGACCAAAAAAAATGCAAAAAAAACATTAAGACTTTTGTTCAGAGCAGATCTCCAAAAACACCAGATTGATCTGATGATTTCAAACAGTTTTACAATAATGGCTAATAGTGGTGTCCTGCTGAGTTCAAAAGATGGAGTTCTTTTGTTGGGAAAAAAAAAAAAGCACAGTTAAATACTGCCATCATTACAGATATGTGTTTTTAGTTGGATTTTTTAAAACCACCATCAGTTTCCATGTGGAATCTGCACTGCACAATTGATCTTTTTCAAAAATAACATGTTCAGTCCATATTTTTTGGTTAACAAAGTCAAGCAAGCTTGTGCTACTGAGTTGCAATGGTTCAGAAACAGGCTACGTAACAAGGACAGTTAAAATATTCATTGCATTTATTTTGTTGAAAATAAATACAAATTGTTCAGTCATTCTGGATGGTTTGAGATTTGAGCACATTGTTAAATCATTCTGGAACTCTCCATTTCTTATTAAAACGGCAATGCTTAAAATAGTTCCTTGAATCAGGTCAAATTTTGGGGACAGCATGTCCTGTATTTTTCCATACTCTGCCATGGAAATTCTTATATTGAGCATCTTCTCAAATTCACGAATGCTCATCCTTAAGTGGTGTGGGCTGTTAAGAACTCTGCTTTAATGTCAGCTGACTGCTGATCAAATTTCAGAAATTCTAGTGTATTTATGTAACCATACAGATTAACCAAATACTAACATCTCTTACTAGGAAGTTTCAGGAAGCAACTATCTTAGGCGCAATCATTTGTGATACACAGGAGTATATTCACAGGATCTTACAAGGAGAACAAAGTAAAGGAAGCATTTTAAAATGCTATTGTTACTATTATCCTTAGCATTTTAAAGTCTGTCACTGCCAGAGGAAATGCATCTAGATGGAAAGGTATCTGAAGCTACATTGGGACAAATTTATTGTATGATTTGGAGACAAAGGAAGCTGTCTTACATCAACTGTTTTTTTATAAGACACAATACTGAAAAAATGTGCCAAAGTTTCTTGCAAGTTTCTAAACATTCCTCCTGCCCTATTGAAGCCAATAAACGTAATGATTTGATTAGCCAGAACTACAGTATATTTTCTTAGAAAGCATGCAGTGGTGCTGACAACTTATCTGGAGAAGGAGTCAGTATCGGCAATGTGTAAGCTACATATAGTGCATAGCAACAACAGAGAAGGCTGTTCACTTTTTTCCAGTAACCAATCAATCATTATTTATTTATTTATTTATTTATTTATTTATTTATTTATTTATTTATTTATTTATTTATTTATTTATTTATTTATTTATTTATTTATTTATTTATTTATTTATTTATTTATTTATTTGATTTGTCAATTGTTTACAAGATAATAAGTATAAGTGTATACATAGTTGTGAATACATGAAATGGGTACATATAAGAAAAATAAAAGAAGAATAAGAGAAACAATAGGACAGGAACGGTAGGCACGTTGGTGCGCTTATGCACGCCCCCTACAGACCTCTTAGGAAAGGGGTGAGGTCAATAGTAGACAGTCTAAGGTTAAAGTTTTTGGGGTTTGGGGAAGAAACTACAGAGTCAGGTAGAGTATTCCAGATATTATTCCAGATAATATTAATAACAGAGTAGCCCCTGCAACCAGCTCATTGCCATTTTGTCTAGCAAGGACCAAAATAACAGAATTCAGAAACTAACAACTCTCTAAGGCGACCAGGATGAAAGAAGACATGAAAGAATGAAAATAAATCATGCCCTCTTCCTTCCTCTTCTAGTAATCTCAGAATTGTTGGTTATTTTCCTAGCTCCTAGGGGAAGCTGAGGTAGAGATTGGAGCAAAAGGTCAGAATTTAACTGAGTGCGGATGAAGTTACATCTACCACGGTTTTTCTCTTGAGAGACGCTACTGTGTTTTAATTATAAGAAAACTTAAATGAAGCAATTAACATGTAAGAAGTAGCCAAAGTTAATTCTGTGTTTCTCTCCAGAACTATTTTAGTCACACCTTTCTTAACTTCATAGATATCTCAGAGATGTAGTGCTAGAATTTGATCTAGATGTGTACATAATTAGATTTCAACTATGTTTAGCCATAACCCAGTACCTAGTTTGTATGGATAAAACTGTTAAATAGACGACACATGATTATTAGGCTTAATATCAATTGTCCCTCATTAATGTTGTAGAGAAGCGATTAGCATTTTGAGGCAAACAAGGTGTACTTAGTTAGTGGAACATGACCCCGCTGTCATTAAATTATACCTATGATTAATGATCTTCTGTAGCATAGAGCTTAAAGTTTGAGCAATAATGAATAGATTATCAAGTAGGCACCAGGAAAAAGATGAACCCTGAGGGTTAGAAGCACAGCTGTTGCTGCTCCAAGTTTACTTCAGATCAGATTGTGCAACTCTCTCCCTTGTCTTCTGCTGGGGGATCCAAGGTCTTTAGAAGTTGAAATGACAACCGTGCTTTTGTAATATCTGTCATTCAAAGTAGGATACTTGTACCTTCATTAATTGGGATGCTGCCCGTTTCTCATCTTTCAGATTGCAAGGGCAAGTTCAATGGTGACTCCAACTTTGTTTATTCAAGGCATCAAAGGAAAGATAATTAATTTTTATTATTACCCACAAGACTTGCGCCTCCCATCCAGGAAGCTGGCAGAAAGTGTCTGTCAATACATGTCTGAATTCACTTTTACTTGACCAAACACCTTGAAAGCCAGGAAAAGAGAAGGATCCCATGCAGAAGCAAACACTTGCAGAATGCAGATACAAATAAGCCAACAATCTTCCTCCATGGTTGGTGTTGGCTTGCTCAGAGAAACACCAATGACTTAAAACTGTGTTGGTTTCGTATATTAGGCTGATGAGCTGTAACTGAGTTATAAGTGATTTATTTTTACAGTGATGTGCTCAGGTTGCCAAATTTTCTTTCATCTTTGGAAAGGATTTTTTTTTTAATTTGGTATGTTTATTTATGGCACTGTTCACTAGGAATCCATCATTACCTTAACAGCTGTCACACCAAATGGTACAGCATGTGTGCCTTTAAAAAAGATACGGAACGCTCTCCCATCCAACAGAAGTGCACGGCCAAAATGCCGTAGGAACCTGGGAGTCAAAATAGAACCCAAGGTATTGTTATTAATTCTTTTTTATATGTAATTTTTCCTGTTGCTTTGTATTTAGGGATAGTAGGCTGCTAACATTTTTCTCCCGTGATTTTTCCTCATAGCTTTTTGAATAAATATGAAAAAATATATATAAAACAGTTGTCTTTTTCCCCCCTTCCAATCAACTTTATGAATTGAGAGGGAGATATATAATGGATTTTAAGTTTTGATAGAATGATCAGGAACTGTTCTCAGTAGTTGGTGATGGAATAGAGTAGAATGACCTTTGATCAAAAGGCTGGAGAATGTGACATGCACAGAGTATATATGAGGTATACGGCAAATAGTACGGCATCCTGTACACCTGACCAATGAATAAAGAAATGTAGAATAGTATATACTAAAATCAACGTTTTCAAGAGTGTCCCATCAAGATGACTTGGGGCAGTAAGCAATAAGAAAGCAGTGGGCAGCCAGAAAAATGTATCTTATTGTGCATCAAGAACATATTTTGATATTTAAGGTCTGGAATGCCTTGGTTGATGCCTCAATGGCAGAGAAGAGTAGTTTAGTCAGCATCAGTCTGTGTCAGGCATGAAGAATCAGGACCCACCTATTAAATTCTAATTGAACTGATTTATTGCTCATGCCTACATACAAGAATCTAGTCAATGGTTAGCACTGAATTGGTTTAGATAGGAATTAACAGAATTCAAGAGGGGCAGGATTTGGACCTCTTGTGGGAATGGAATGACTCCAGGCTGATTCCTTTCTTGATTCCAGGTTCTGCCTCTACTACAATGTGTGGCATGCAGCACAGCCCTGGGCCTAGGTTCTCAAACTCATCCATGTATCAAAGCCCAGCCATGGGGAGGCAGTTTCTCTAGTGGTCCTTATATGTTCTCTCTGATCAGGCAAAAAACTAACCATGAGCTACTGTAGATAAAAAATTGCCCTTTCATTACTAGAAGGGTATTGAGATGCTGCAGAGATGCCCACTGCTAAGAAGAAAAGGCAGTACTGAATTTTGCTGATTTTTCTACTGCAACTCAATGTTTTTAAGGAGACCTCCTTAATATTTGGAGTTACTGGACTGTGGAGTGGAAATGGGAGATTGTTAGCCCAAAATATTGTCATCCTTTGCAAAGCTCTCTTTAGTAGAGTGATGGGTCCAACTCTGTAACTTTGAAAAATATTTTTGTTGTCGTTGAGGATGAAAATGATGGAAATTCTCACTCATATTTCTTCCAAAATCTTAAAGTGACACCTACAAAGCAATCTCAGGCACACTTTCTCAGAATTAAGCCCATTAGATACAATAGAGCTTATGCTCAGATAGGTATACACCCAAGACAGAAACCCTAAAATGAAGTTCAAATCTTACAAAAGAGGATTTTAATTAAACTGGATCAATTTAATTTGGTTTAAAAGATAAATGATCGATCAATCAATCCCAAGTTCTTCCACCAACTGATAGTCTAACATTTTAGGCAAATGAACTGCCAGGATGATAGGTAATGATCAAATTAAAACTCCCATTTATGACCCAGTAACCTTACTCTATATTATTATGTATACGGGATAAGCAAATATCCTAATGACAAAATAATGGCAGGGTCTTAGAAGATGGCTACCCTTCCTCCCTACCTTGTTTGAAATAAAGAGTTGAAGATATGCTCATTCTCCAGGCATTTGTAGAATTTGTAGAATCCACAACTCAAGGATACGATTGCCTTTTAAGTATTGTTTTAAAATCCTATAAAAGTTTAACATTACTTTGTTCAGAACTGGTCATTTTCTTGGTTTCTTTCATTATTTAATGTGAACTGTTTATATTTTGCATATTTCTGAGCAGGACAAATGGTACAGTAATATTGTTTCATTCATATCATAAAAATAACACAAATAATAGCAGCTCTGTT
Organism: Notechis scutatus; assembly: GCF_049901735.1. NCBI lineage: Eukaryota > Metazoa > Chordata > Lepidosauria > Squamata > Elapidae > Notechis > Notechis scutatus. The sequence continues at coordinate 198,657,608 of NC_142009.1, forward strand.
TCATTTAAACTGCCTCAGCCGGGCAATGCTGAGATGGGAAATGAAAAATCATTAAAGCAGTAACATTCTCATTTTAGCGGTTTAAAACAGTATATACAGATAGGATAGGTGGGCTCAAACAATCTCCTCACAATGTTTCCCAGATTAATTTTGGACGGATGGGGAATGCTGAGAAAGAGGAATGTGGGATGGCTCAGGTGTCCCAGCTTACCAATGTTTTCTTGACAAGAAGACTTGATGGGTATGGAAAGAGACAGAGAGCCGGGTCAAAGCGGCAGGCTATTGTAAACTAACTGTCAAGAGATGTCTATAATGGCAGGCATTTCCCACCATAATCATCCAGGACTTGATGAAAAGGTTATAGCTTTCCAAGCAGTCACGTTAACAATCTGGCCAAAAAGAAGAAGAGAGGAGGGGGAGTAGGAAATTAGAAATAAGTGAATAATTACCTCTTGCCCAGATCCCAATGCGTAAAAAGGCCAAGACTTATGTCAATGCCCAAAGCATCACCTAAGATTTCAATGAAGTTTCTTTAGGGACATGCTGCCAAGTACTCAGCCTGGTCACTCATAGCATTGTTGGACAATCAGAAGCAAACACCAATGTGTCTAGCACATATTCGTGTGTACACAAATGCATGCACACACCACAGTCACAGTGCGGACATTCCTTGGGTGAACAGATATTCCTGCTGACATTATCAGCCAGGAGGAAGATCTCAGCTCAAAATAAATTATGTAAACGCTTGGGCCATATACGAGGCAGAGAAGTTTATAAAATGTGACTGTTTTCAAGCAGGGATATAGAAACATTAGTTGTGTAGATATAACTGAACTGCAGTGTCTTGTATCCTTAAAGCTGGGGCTGTTAGAACCATACCAGTGGTGGTATTCTAACAGTTCAGCCCGGTTCGAGTGAACCGGTAGTAAAAAAAATACTACCGTTTGGCTGAACCAGTATTTTTTTTCCTTCTGACAATCAGCTGTTCCGATGATCAGCTGTGCCAGATCCCCCTCCTTGTCTTACTGCTTCGCCCAGGAGGCTTCCCTGAGGCCCAGGAGGCAAAAAAACCAGAGTGCAGGGGGGGGTGCTGCAACAAAAGCCACGCCTACCCAGTCACATGGCCATGGCCATCTAGTCACGCCCACCTAGCCACGCCCACAGAACTGGTAGTAAAAATATTTGCATCCCACCAGGAGTGAAATTCAATTTTTTTCCCTATTGGCTCTGTGGGTGTGGCTTGGTGGGCCTCAGTCTCTGAAAGGAAGAAGGCGGGCAGGCTTGGGTGGAGCCAACCAATTCAAATCGTCCCTATCACCTCTCCGAACTGATTCAAATCGTCCCTACCACCTCTCCCAAAGTGGTGCAAGATAGTTGATTTTCACCCTGCATCCCACCCCTGAACCATACCCCTCTAGTAGAGATACTTCTGGGTAGACTACAACTCCTAGCAGCCCCAGAAAGTACAAGTTACTAGACAACGATGGTCTGTAACAATTGTCAGGGATAAACTACACTGAGAAAGAATCTTGGAGAACAGCCCTTTTCTTCTACTGAACCAGTCAATGGGCTGTCCATTGTATGGGAATGGGGGAAAGGTGGTGGTTATTTCATCTAATATCTGGAGCGTTCCGGAAAATTATAGATAAAAGTGATATATGACTACGATCCATAATTGTCTGGCTGCAGTGGTGCCAGAAGCTGTACTATTAAGTAGTGCATGAATTGCTAATTCATAAAATAGAAATAATGACTACCACTTAGATAAGTGGGGGGAAAAATAGGAAAATATGGAGCCTCTGTAATTTCACCCTTCCCAATAACTCATGGGAGACATTGGGAAAAGTGACACTTAGGCGGGCCCTCTGTAATATTCAATTTGTAGGCTCTTGCTGAGTGTATAACACACTATTAGGAAATGTATTATTATTGTTGCTGATCGTAGCTTTTAACATTTTTATACATTTTATATATAAACCCCCTCATAAATTAGCCAGAGTCCTTGTTGTAGGGTGGGATATAAATTTAATTAAAACATGCATGACACAAATTCCGGGAAAGAAAGATCTGCTCTGTATTAAAGCCCTGTGAAGCTTGGAAATAATCATAGAAAGCTTTGAGGAAGACTGTTCCCACTCAGGGAGGAGATGAAAAGCTGTTTCTTTGGAATAATAGGTTTTAAATTGGAGGCCTTTGCTTAAAATCCACAGGCAATAAAAAAAGGGGTTCAAAATGGAGAAAATTGCACAACTCTTATATTACTTTAAAAGATAATCACGTTGGGTGTTTTTTTCCTCCCCCTTCCAGACATAGTTGCTTTTTTTCTTTTTCTTAAGTAGTCATTGACAATAGATGCCATCACTTAGAATCCATTGCTCAATGGTCAGAAATTTTAAGGTTTTATGCAATTTAAATGTTTCCAGTCGTCATCTATTTCAGGACTTGGGCTCAATTTGAATGGAAAAATGTAATCTTTGACCTTAAACATCCATGAAAATGACCTTTGAGAGTAATTGTGTGGACTGCAATTTGACTTTATTTATGTGGCTAATTCACTTGTAATGCTTTACATTTCTGCTAAATGTTTTAAACGGCTGACAGTGGGATTGCTTTGATTTCCCCCCCCCCTAGCATCTACTATGTTTAATCATTTCTTCTACTATGTGCAAAGGCGTCTATTCTGAGCATGTCCTATTTTACAGTGCCTATCGCAGATTGCACTAGTAGTTTTGCTTGCTACTCTCAAGTTTCTTTAAATCAAAGCCAGAATGTATACAGGTTACATAATACAGGATAAAATTATATCTATATTCTATAACAATGTTCAATTATAGATACAAGAAGAAATGAGTCAGAAGTATTCTTCGATAATTGCTGGGTCATATCAAGACCATACTAAAATGTAAAATGTAAGAGCTTTCATCACAAACTCAGGGTAATTGTCCAATTGCATTGAAGTCAGTTACATTAGAATATCACCCACAGATACTTAATGATTTTACATTATTTTTATGCTGATGTCACAGTTACTTCAGTGAGAGGTATTTTTCTTAGGTAGACAGTTTTCTGGGGGGGAAAAAGGAGATTTCAGGCTGCAGTGGGCAAAATTATTGTGGTTTCCAATGTGCAGGAATATAGGGCACATTTTCCCTGCATTTTGGAACCTAATTTTAACCTTCTCTGGAATGTCCTTATGAGCTGTATATGGTAACTTAGGGGTTCCAGGGAGCACCGAGCACTGATAAAAAATGAGTAGGAGAACAATTTTTGCCTCTTCCGTACAGAAATAAACTAAGGAACCAAAACAATAATTCCAGAAGAGAATCCTAAAGTTCAGGTTTTGTTAGGTCAATGGTGCGTGGATGTGCAGAAACCTTGGACCCAAGAGAACCAATATTTTGTAATTCAGTGTAGTATTAGCTACATGGGATTGTGAAAATCACACCCATCCTTTTTGAGGCTCAAATTAAAAATAAATGAAGAAGAAAGGCTCGATTGTTGTAAAGATAATAATAAGGAAAAAGGGTGGAAAGAGTTTGCTCATTTTGAGTTTCCTAATTCTTTCTCCATTCTAGGCATCCACATGACAAACATGTCATTAGAAAGGAAATATTGGCACAAAGAAAGTGAAGGACATTTGTTGTCAGCGCTAAGGCTAAATATTAACAAAAAGTAATAATAATGAAGACCTCAATCTGAATTTTCAAGGAAGCCATAATCTAAAGCCCTGGGAAATCAAGAGTTTAAGGAGTCCCTGTAAATAAAAAAGATTCATTGCCATTTATCTTTGCCTGGTGCTTGTCAAAGGGGCAGGAAAGGAGAGAATATGGTCTCCTGCTTTATTTTATTTTATTTATTTATTTATTTATTTATTTATTTATTTATCAAGCAAGTATTAGATAACAGGTATAAATATAAACATGGTTATGAATACATGAAATGGATATGAATACAAAATAAACAATAGGACAGGGACAGTAGGCACGTTGGTGCCTACAGACCTCTTAGGAAAGGGGTGAGGTCAATAGTAAACAGTCTAAGGTTAAAGTTTTTGGGGTTTGAGGATTGGATTTGAAGACTTCCAAGGTCCCTTCCAATCCTGTTATTCTATGTTCTATATTCTGTATTCTACGTGTATCTCTCCCACTGCCTTGTTCAACTCTAGGTTGTACACAAATTTAAAATGCATGGAAAGGATCATTTTTACAATCTACTGTTAACTTTAGATGTAGCTAATACTACACCGAATCATGAAATGTTGGTTCTCTTGGGTCTAAGGTTTCTGCACATCCACACTCTATTGACCTAAGAAAAACTGGATTTGAGACTTTAGGTTTCTCTTCTGGACTGATTACTTTGTACTTAAATTCCATTTTATTCGTATAAACTGAAGGCATGCATTGTATTTACTTTGCAGTGTTATTTACACAACAACTTTCTGAAGGAAGTAAAGTTGAGGGATAATTATCTCAAAACACCGAAATGGATTGCATAGTTGTGGGGGAATTTGAAATTCTATCTCTCCGGCACTAATTTTTGCCTGTGATTTTTTTTAAAAAAAGTAACTTTATAATATTGCTTTTATTATTGTCATCAAATTGCTTCAGAACTTTGCCACCGAGAATTGATATATGAATAGTTTTTTAATAAATAAGTCCTCTTATAACCCTGCATGGTCTTTGATCAAATATAATATTTGTTGGAGTTTGTGATGGAAGTCTTACAATGAGTTCTGCATCTACAATAGTTTTTATTAGATGGAGATATTAAAACGATGAAGTTTGCAGAATGGCATCTCTTGTTAATTGTGAGGGTCTCTTTATTTACATCCCCCATTCCAACATATACAATCAGGATACTTAACAAAAGGTTAAGTCAAGACATACATGTACAAAAACCTAAAATAACATTATGCAATAGTAAAATGTTTTCCACTTACACTAATTTGGCTTCATAGAATAGGAATGGAATATCTTCTGAAATTAACGTGGGAGAGAAGATTCTCTATTTAAAACATGAGATGTTATGTCTGTTTTTACTGGAAGATACACTGGTCAAAGCATATAAATTTTCAGTCAATCTCATGTAAGAAACAGAATCAGCAGTATAATTTTTACTGAACAGCAATCTTCTATGTACATATTAGAGGTAAATCTTACAGAAACCCCTTTTAATCATCTTTAATAGCCGTTTCACTCGTTACCATTCAATTTAGTAATTCCTCTCAGTAATTCTGGTTAGCCACCATTTTAGAAGCAGAGATGTTCTGTGATGGTGTTTGGCTATGAGAATTTTTACTTTCTTCTGATCACAATTCGAAGATAGATACGATATTCATAGCAGCATACCCTTACTTGCATTTTCCAAATTATATATATGCCATAGTTGTAGTAACTAATACTTTACTAATATTTTACTGCTTGTGCCTAGCAAAAAAGAACACCCCTTCAGAAAGGCACCTAAAATCAAAAAGGAAACTACTTGTCTTAATCATGCCATTTAAGTTAAATATCTTTCATGCCAAAAGTGCTTGCATGTAGCAATGAGACAAAGTACCATAGATTTTAATATCTTTCTTCACATGGAACTTTTAAATTATTATAAAGAGAGAAGTACTTTCCAGGTAAGTCCTTTCTATGGAAAGGAAGGGAGGGAGAGAGGGAAGGAGGGAGGGAGGGAGGAATTTTAAAATTACTTTTCCATTTAAAGGCAGAAATATCAGAAAGGGCTGATAAATTTGATAATAATTTGAACCAATGTTTCCTACCAGTGTTGTTTTTGTTCTTTTCAAAGAATTTTCTCCCGCTTTCTTCAGTTCTCTTGGTGAAATATGATAAAAAAAAATATTGCTTTTTTCTTTGGTTTGTTTGACTGCTAACCCAAAAGATGTGCTGGAAGTTATTGTTTCAAGAGTTTCCATCTTGCATCTTCCAGATTACATGTTTAGGGTGATGCCATGGCTTTCTTTTTTCCGAAGCCCAAGAAGTCCCTGAGAGATGAAGGGGGGGAAATTCACTCAGACACCGAACATTTTTATTACCAGAGCTTTGCCCCTTAATCAGTGATTCTGGTTTTTTTTTTTTAATTAAAATTCTGCTGCCTGAAAAAGTTTGAAAACCCCTGCTCTAACCTATGAGTGATAAGCATAGCAATCCATTTATCTACTATAAAGGAAAATACTCCGTGATTCCATTTATGTTCCCAAGTGAATATATGTATTTTTTAAGGCTATCCATATAATGAATGCCAGCTTCCTCAAGTGTATACATCATAACATAGAATATAACATTTCCCACAATTTTCTAGCCTCCTTTGGCCAAGCTGGATAGATCTGGAGTTGGAAAAGTGTCCTTCTCTCAAAAGAATGGACACACACACACACACACACACACACACACACACACACACACGATTTTGCCAGTGATGACAAAGAAAATTAAAACCAAGGGAACCCCCCTCCCCCCCCAAAAAAAGGAGGAACATCAATCATCCTTGACAAAAGCCTGAGTGAAGATCATCCAGGTCTTTAAGACTCTTTGGAACAGCAGTAGCCATCTCAAAACTCTGTTACGTTGAAAACCGATATTGAAAAATAGGCGAATGGGGATTTGGCGTCTTGAAAATAGCTACTCCAAAACTCAACTTTGGATTAAAACTACTTCTAAAGTTCAATATAAAAAAAAAAAAAATAAGAGTTTCAGGAAAGCACACAATCATTGTGATTTCTCAGGATTGCAAGATCTGTTAAAATTAAGGTGTGTCAAAATTAATTGAGATTTTAAAATAAAATAGATGTTAGAGTAGAGTTGTATCTAAAATACATTTTGAACGCACATTTCTCTGCATTGTGGCCTGCACCATCCAAAACTTTCACATCCTGTACAGGTTGTTTCCTTTTATCGAAGTTAGTTATTTAGCATGACTATATCTTACCCTGTGTACCTCAAGCTGTGCCTAATAAATATTTAGCAACATGAAACCAGGAGATTTTCTAACCTTGAAAACAATAACATCAGAAAGAAAATAATCACTAGGTGACCACTGAGCATCCTTACAAAATCCTATTCATTGCATTAATGGTGTGCCTACCAGTTCAACCAATTAGACTACATTGGAATATATTGCTCCACCGTAAAAAAAGGGGGGATATTCTATACTTGCTTTGCTGCAATAAGGGCCCAATGTTTATTTTAAACAGGAGAGCTTAGTGTTATCTAAGTTAATCATACTGTTCTTTCCCTCATATTATGGCTGAATCTACGAAAATTTTGCTGGAACACTAACGGAGAGGAATAAATGAAGTTAGCTTCGGACTCGGCATGTGACAGTGGGAGACTAGGCCAGGTTTAATTCAACCTTACTGAATCCTCTTAAATTGTGTCGCTTGTCAAATTCACACTTGACTTTGGGAAACATTAAACTGTTTTTGCCACTGAGAACTAATTAAGAAATCTGGCCCTCCGTGGCTGAGCTCATTTTGTTCGGGTTGACTGCTTGTTCAAGTCTGACTTTGGACGTTCATCTAATGTATACTGTGACCAACCATTACAGTTGGATTACGGTAATTACCTAGCTCAACACTTTTCTGATACATTTTGCAATAATGGAACCCAAAGCTTTTATGCAAAGCTCCTCAAGCCACCCTTTAAAATGCAAATTTTGGCTTGAGAATGGACTCGGTAATCCAAGGTCCCCATGAACAAATATTCTACAGGGCAGTCGAGCACAATATAACTGTAGCTAAGCCCTCAAAGGCCTGGGCTCCTGTGAAAAGATTTCTTTTCAAAACAGAGCCTCACTCTGGCCAGAAAAAGAAAGGGAGAGAGAGAGAGAGAGACTGCTCGATCTAGGCCAGACCACGGTCGCTACGACGACGTCTCTTTGGCAGGCAAACTTTGAAGCTAGCAAATGGGATCCTCCTTCTTTAGTGAAGTAAGTAGATCTATCATTTCCGGCAGACCAAGCATTTTAAGAAGCTTTTTGATCTGTTAACCTGAACGACAGTAAAACTATTACTAAATAAGAAGCCTTTGTTCTTAGATTTTTGTCAAATTTACCTTGGAATAAACCATCCATGGGTGGTTTGTGACAGGTGTACCATAGATCATTGTTTGTGTGCATATGTACACACGGGCAAACTTGTAGCGCCTCTACATGTGCTCGTTGTTATGTCTACCAATCTGATGCTACATAAAGCCCTAGATGGCATAGGGCCAAGCTACTTGTGGGATTGCCTCTCGATATTGTTTCTGTTTGCCCTACCACATACATCAAAGAAGGCATGTTTTGGATCCCCTCCCCCATTAATGTCATCTTGTTATACCCAGGAGTCGGGTATTGTGGCAGCACCTGCCTCATGGAACAGCATCCCCGAGATCTGAATGGCCTTGACTCTGTTAGCCTGTTAGTTCTGAAGATTTGGCTGTTTCACAAGCATGTGGATCAGGCTATTAGGAGCGGTGTGGTATTGATGTGGGTTTTCCCCCCTCCCCCTCATTGGGATCCATTGTTTATTTTGGATATCATGGATCATTTTTTGTAACTTGTTATTGGTCACAATGTACAGTATTTATATAAATTAGTCATACGTGCAACATAACAAATAACAGGAAGGGTTTTATATCTGGTAAATCTTGGGAAGGAAGGAAGGAAGACAGGTACACAATGCTAACAAACCCAGCAAATATCTTCCTGTGGAATTGGTGTTGTCTGGTTGTGTTTCCCCAGTTGAAGAAGTTTGAGGTAGGCAGGCAGTTTTATGTTCCAGAAATGAAAGGGAAGATGATTCTCCTTACCCAAGAGCAAACTTTTAAATAAAAGGGGAAACGAAAGCCACATTGCTAAAATTGCCAAGTCCAGATATTTTGGAACACAAGTACAAACACCGGAGTAACAAAGAATAAAGGATCACAATAATGAAGGAAAGACCAGAGCAAGTACTTCAGTTGTATCAAATACCTGGGGCAAGATCAGCACAGCAAGCCTAAGAAATTAAGAAAAAAGGAATAGAATGGTAACAAATGAGAAGCTGTACAGCTCAGTAACCCTGAAGAAAATACTGTCTATTTGCTAGCTTTACCTTCCTGGTTCCAGTTCTCCCAAGCTTTGGGGCAGAAGGGTTGAGTCCTAGGCCCAATGCAACCTTTGCCTCTTTCGGGGCCTTCCAGCCATGCCAGCTTGAAGAGAAGAAACTTCTAGCTCCCTCCTCTCCTGAATTCCACTCCTGCCTCTCACTGGAAGAGCTTTATAAAGCCCGAGCGACAGTACTGAAAGAGTTTAGCGCTTCTAAGAAATGCCTCCTTTGGTGACCTGACCCATGAGTCTCGGTGCGAGTCTCTGTTGCCCAGCCCTTGAGGAGAAGGATGTTCATCCCATGTTTGCAAATGCCTGCCATTTTTCTGTTTAAATCAAGAGGCATTACCTAAGATTTATCCAGGCAATAAAAAAAAAAATACTTCAAATCCTTAAGCTTGGTAGAGACTCTCTTCATGTTGTTGATTCAGCACATTAGCATCATTCAGCACAAGCCATCGCATCAATAAGATGATTTGTCTGGATGTAGCATATGAGGTGAAGACATAACCCAGGTTTAGGGATCCAAGTGGACCCGGCTTGTATTGATAATGCTGACAAAGCAAATCGCATTAGAAAATCCTCAGAGAACTAGGGATTGGAAGTGCAAGCCTGGATGTTAGGTGCAAAGAGCTAATGGAGATTGTAGAGATCAAAAGGTGTGTCTTTGCAGCCATCCAGCCGCATTTACATTGTGGTTCGATTAAAACTGGCTTCCAGGCAGAGCAGGATTTTGTAGATAAATGAGAAGTGAGAAGTGCAGCGTTTTCTGCAAAGAGGTACTCCCCCAAATTAGTGCAGCGACATGCCAACACATACCACTAACACACAGAAAGCGCTGTGACTTTTATGCACTACATTGGAAACATTTATATAGAAATAAATATTCTATGAATACATACGATAGAAAGTTGGTTATAAGATGGGCAGCTATATAAATGTTTTAATAATATTTGATTTTCAAAATTTCGGGAACAAAGGGATCGGCCAGGTATATGTGTTAATGTGCGCTCCCACACAAGAGTGCGTTTCTTTCATGTCTCCACAATCAAAAGTGCTGCTGGTAAGGAATATCAAGCAATTTTATTGATTTGCCTTAAAGGTAGCCAGACTAGCAGCCTTGCCTGAATTGGGTTTTCATGCTTGCTTTAATAGTCACATGTATTCAATTCTTGGCACTAACCCCAAAATAGCAGTAAGGCAACTTTAGTTCAACAATTCAGGCAGGAATTGTTCTGATTATCCTATTTGCCTGCCATTAATCATACAAGGGTTTTTTTTTCCCCCAGGTGAGCAAAATTAGCTGAAATAGATGTCAGTCTGTAACATTTGTTATATAGCTACTGCACTAATCCAGTACATCCTGAGGCTTGGTCCAATTCCTAAAAATCCATAAAGTGAATCAGGAGTTGTAGCCATGTGCAATCTAACTCACTGCGCTCCATTTCCCATGTTCTAACCCCTTTAATTTGCATGTCTTCCCACAATCTTTAAAGAAAGGAATACTCTTGGGTGATGTTACACCCAATGTACCAAAAATTGGAGTATTATTTTTCTGTACTTCATTCCAATTATGTGAAGAGCAAGCCAGTTTGGTCTAGTAGTGAAGGCACCAAATTGGAAACCCAAAGACCCTGAGTTCTAGTCCCACCTTAGACCTGAAGCTAGCTGGGTGATTTTAGGTCAGTCACTCAGTCTAGAAAGCAAGCAAGAGCCAACCACTTTGAAAAAAATTCTACCAGGAAAAAGTGAATTGGACCGTCCAGGTGAGTGAAGAGTGATTTGAAGTCTTGGAAATCAAGTCATGTGAGAAATTTATTTCGCATAGACTTTGGGGAAGGGCAAAATGTTAATCTTGAGAAAGGCGTTCTTTCATGAATATTTTTATGGGCTGGCTACATGCCATTGTTGGGTGAAGTTGAAACCGAAAAATGCAATAAAGGGTCAAAGAATTTCATTCACAAATTCATACACCCACAAAGGGACCTTACCATATTTGTAGAGCGAAGTCATCAAGCTCAATAAGGAAACCATCTATAAAATGTTTTAAAGCTTCAATCTAAATAAATAATTCCTATCAAATTCCTGAAATATTTGAGCTGGGCAACAACAACAATAATCAACATATTAGATATTGTTACTGTAATTATGGATCCAGGTGGGCCAACCAGAAAGCTCAAAATTTACTTATCAGATGATTGGATTACTTCTGCCAAAAGAAGTACAATTAAAAATGGATAATGCAGAGAGTTCTGTTAAAACATGACAAATTAAAATGTCAACTTTATCAGCAAGAAAGGAACAAATGGCATCTAACCAACTTAAACACCAAGTGCTTGCCTGATGGAGACTTTCTAGGCCTGCTGAGGAAGGGGAATAGATCAAAGGGAAGACAGGGAACAGACACAAAAGATTTTAAGGTACAATCAGGCAGCAAAAGCATGGGATCTGAGGTACAGTTCCTGGGGGTTTGCAGCCCAGACCTCTGCAAAGTTAATACTCAGATTTCATTGCTAGGGTTTGGGCTAGGATCTATCTTGATCATCTGAGAAAAATAGGACGTAATGAAAGATTACACAAGAGTCTTCCCCTCTATTTATCACTTCACTATTTATCACTTCAGCTTTATCATTGCTTAGGTTTTTGTTCCCTTTACTTTACTTCATTGTGCAACAGTCTTGGAGGCAACTGGGTATCACTGACCATCAAGCTCTTACGGTGGGAGTGAAGAAGCTCTCTTTGGCAGTGATATTTGTTAGTGAGAAACAACAATCGTTTTATGGGAGGGAGGAATCCCTTCTTTCAACTGCTTACCTTTTATCTACTGCCTGTCTGCATGGATGGGCTGAGGTAAAGCATAGTCTTCTCTGGATCTTCTGCATAGGTTTCCATTAAATTGGAGAATATTATTGGGTGGCACATTATAACACATTGGGGCTGGGTTACTTAAGGGATCTTAGTAGAATGTGGGAATGACTTGGGAGAGAGGAGGGAGAGCCTCGCTCTACAAAATGGTTTGATAAATTAAATTTGAAACTGAAGGAGTTAGGGATGGAGAAGTACCTCAGAAGAGCCAAAGTAAGGGGAAAGGTATTTTCAGAATTGCAAGATGCTGTTACTGCAATCTAACATTAAAATTAAAGTTGGTATTCATGGTTGGTACTTTTTGTCTGGACTAACAATAGCAACAGGACTTATATACCACCAAGTATACTTATATACCATAGTCCTTTACAGCACTCTCTGAGCAGTTTTACAATGTCAGCCCATTTCCCTCATCAAACCAAGTCCTCGTTTTATCAATCTCGAAAGGATGGAAGACTAACTCAACCTTGAGCCCATCAAGATCGAAGTCATGGCTGTATTGCAGTATTGCAGAGCTAGCCTGCAATACTGCACTGTAACTACTACGCCACCAGGGCTCCTCTATCTCAAAGCAGAAGTGGTATTCAGCAGGTTCTGACCAGTTCTGGAGAACCGGCAAATACCACCTCTGACTGGCCCCGCCCCCATCTATTCTCTGCCTCCTGAGTCCCAGCTGAGAATGGAGCTGGAAAGCAGGTTAGTGGGGTGGGGAGGGAATGGAGATTTTACAGTAATCTTCCCATGCCACGCCCACCAAGCCATGCCCACAGAACCATAGTAAAAAAAATTGAATCCCACCACTGCCTCAAAGGGCTGATATTCCTGTTATCTCTAAACTTCCTGAACTGTATAGTCTGGCAGAAGAAACATGCTCCAAGTCCTATCTGCCAAAAAGGAGAGTTTTTTTCTGTCACAGTAACCACCTTCTAGTGCTCCCTTCAGAGATCAGACTAGGCCCATTGTTGTTGGCCTGAAAGCCCATCTCCCATTTGTGTCTATTGTTGATAATAATTCTTGGCTGCTATGGGTTTTATATGTTATTATTTTAATGTTGTAATATATACTGCTCAAAAAAATAAAGAGAACACAAAAATAAGACATCCTAGATCTGAATGAATGAAATATTTTTATTACTTTGTTCATTACATAGTTGAATGTACTGACAACAAAATCACACAAAAATTATCAATGGAAATCAAATTTAGCAACCCATGGAGGTCTGGATTTGGAGTTACATTCAAAATTAAAGTGGAAAAAAGCACTACAGGCTGATCCAACTTTGATGTAATGTCCTTAAAAGAAGTCAAAATGAGGCTCAGTAGTGTGTGCGGCCTCCACGTGCCTGCATGACCTCCCTACAATGTCTGGGCATGCTCCTGATGAGGTGGCGGATGGCCTCCTGAGGGATCTCCTCCCACACCTGGACTAAAGCATCCCCCAACTCCTGGACACTCTGTGGTGCAACGTGGCGTTGGTGGATGGACCAAGACATGATATCCCAGATGTGCTCAATTGCATTCAGGTCTGGGGAATGGGCGGGCCAGTCCATAGCATCAATGCCTTCATCTTTCAGGAACTGCTGACATCTCTAGTCACATGAGGTCCAGCATTGTCTTGCATTAGGAGGAACCCAGGGCCAACCACACCAGAATATGGTCTCACAGGGGATCTGAGGATCTCATCTCGGTACCTAATGGCAGTCAGGCTACCTCTGGCGAGCACATGGAGGGCTGCGCGGCCCCCTAAAGAAATGCCATCCCACATCATTACTGACCCACTGCCAAACCGGTCATGCTGGAGGATGTTGCAGGCAGCAGAACGTTCTCCAAGGCGTCTCCAGACCCTGTCACGTCTGTCACATGTGCTCAGTGTGAACCTGCTTTCATCTGTGAAGAGCACAGGGCGCCAGTGGCGAATTTGCCAATCTTGGTGTTCTTTGGCAAATGCCAAACGTCCTGCACAGTGTTGGGCTGTAAGCACAACCCACACCTGTGGATGTCAGGCCCTCATGCCACTCTCATGGAGTCTGTTTATGACCATTTGAGCAGCCACATGCACATTGGTGGCCCGCTGGAGGTCATCTGGCAGGGCTCCTCCTGTCGTTCCTTGCACAAAGGCGGAGGTAGCGGACCTGATGCTGGGTTGTTGCCTTCCTACGGCCTCCTCCACATCTCCTGATGTACTGGCCTGTCTCCTGGTAGCACCTCCATGCTCTGGACACTATGCTGACAGACACAGCAAACCTTCTTGCCACAGCTCGCATTGATGTGCCATCCTGGATGAGCTGCACTACCTGAGCCACTTGTGTGGGTTGTAGACTCCGTCTCATGCTACCACTAGAGTGAAAGCACCGCCAGCATTCAAAAGTGACCAAACCATCAGCCAGAAAGCATAGGAACTGAGAAGTGGTCTGTGGTCACCACCTGCAGAACCACTCCTTTATTGGGGATGTCTTGCTAACTGCCTATGCTTTCCACCTATTGTCTATTCCATTTGCACAACAGCATGTGAAATTGATTGTCAATCAGTGTTGCTACCTAACTGGGCAGTTTGATTTCACAGAAGTGTGATTGACTTGGAGTTACATTGTGTTGTTTAAGTGTTCCCTTTATTTTTTTGAGCAGTGTATTTGAGATGGGTGGCTATTGAAATCTATCAAATCACTAAATGAATGATGCCCATCATTCTCAGCATTTTGCATGTTCTATTTTTATTTCTCTTCACTGAATACTTAAAAAAAAACTTAAGAAGGCAGCTCTATTTTCAGCTACTATAAAAGCCACTGTGACCATGTCATACTCCACTAAGCACGACAAAAACAGGGGCAGTTTTACCATTTTTTTCCTCTGCATTTATTTATTTATTTGGATGATAATAGATTATTCATAGAGTAAATTACCTACTTCCTTTTTTAAAAAAAACATTGGCACAGTATTCAATTTTCCTCTTTCTGCTTGAAAATATACTTCAGTAATTAAAAGCAACAAAATTGGATAAGGCTAGTTCTCCCATTAGTTTTGACTAAGTAGAAGAAAACGAAGTTTTATGATTGCTCTTGCCGTACTCATTTCAATGTATTTCAATTTTTTAATTTCAAAATGGACCCATTTGAAATAAAGTAATATACTTTACAACTGTATCGGGTAGGAAATAATTAGGCTGCAAGTTCTGGAGGCTTTAATATGGATGAAATTATATAACTATCTTTGCATGCTGCATAAGGCCCTATTAAATGCACAAGCTTGCGATGTTGCTGGCTGTCAGAAAGCAAAATGAAAAATAGTTTTAATAGCTGCTCTTTGACCTGTTTTATATTTTATGTCAATTATAACAGCACACAACCATGCATAATTATGAAGCATAGATGCATTAAAATGTACACATAATTTGTTCTTATGGCAAACATTGCAGGAGGGTTTAGAAAACAAACTGGTGATTTCCTATTGTTGTAAGTCATCTGAACATTTATATATTGAGATTGAATATCTTAAGACAGATTTGTCATTCCATCTGTCCTGAGTAATTTTACAGATAGATTTTTTTTTTTTCAGATGGACAAAAATCCCTGCATAGACACAACTTGCTGCCATCTGTACTCGCTTTCATAACACAGTATGTAGGTTCCAGCATGAATAGCAAAGTAACCCTGGAAAATATACAAATTTGTTATCTGAACATCATTTTTTTAAATCATCCAATTTATTCACAGCAGGAGCTTCTTTCTGGCATCACTGAAGCTGTCTTCATTTGGGGCAGAAAAACTGGTGCTTTTCCCCCCCCCCCCTGTTCTGCGTTGCCTCTCCTTTTTAAATAAGGGATGACTGAAGAAAATAACATGATAACACTTGGGAGAGTAGCCTGTGCAAAATTATTAGACGGTAATATTTTGATTGCAACAGTTCTCTCTATCCTTTAAAAATCACCACCCTCGCCACCCAGACTGGATAATGAGAAAGATCCTGGGCCAAGTAGAGGCAGGCTTCTCATTCTGCTAGGATTATGATAGCTAAGCTTATAGTCTTATTCATGCAGTGAGTGGGCTAGGAGAGGAATGCATTCGTTTAATGTTCTACTTAAAGATAAAAAACCCCTGCAAATTGAACATTAGTACAGCAGAGTCCAAATTGGGCTCAAAGCATTCTTCCTGCTGTGGCAGAAATTGAGTTCAGGATTTATTTATTTATTTAATTTTACACATAGTATATAGGCCATAAGGAGGTCTGTCCTAAGGGCTTTCTGAAATAATACGGCCTCCTCCCCATCGTAGGATTCTCACTTTTATCCTGTTATATTTAGGGAAAAGCAACCTGAGGCTCTTTCATGCTTTTAAGTGCAATTCTGATCAGTCCGAGCCAATAACCACAGAAGCAAAAGAGGGTGAAAGTTATTGTCCAAACCATCTGAGTGGCATATCTTTCCGTCTTCAATCAGTAGCGTTTATGGCTTAGCAGGATTGGGAATCTAAGAATTCTAGAGAAGAATTTCAGGCCACTTGATATAATCCGCGGCGTGGTGCAATAAATCCCTGTCCTATGCATAATCTCCAGAATGTACCCCACTTCCAAGTGAATCCTTCTCAACTCTAAAATATCCTGCTTTAGAAGATATTTTAAGTAAAATATATTATGAGTCAAGGTTTTTTTTTAATGCTGTTCTGTATTAATAAGAAACTAATTTTCCTTATGTAATAATTGTTGTCCTTGAGATCTACTCAGAATAAAGAGGTTTAATACATTTACTCCAATAAGTTTGGGGCTCCTGTTCACTAGTGGAGAATAGGTCACATGCAGGGATGATATCCTATCAGGGAATTCCAATATCTGGTGACGAATGTAGCATTGTCACACTTCAGGAGCTATTACAGTTTTTCTCTGTCTGTTTCTTTAGTGTGCCAACAATCAGAAATCAGGCAGAGAACAGAAGTGGTCCTCTTTGTCATACAGTATACTGGAGGTACACTTCTTCCCCCAAGTGGCTCTGTCCAGATCCTCTCAAAAAATTGTTGCAAAATTATAATTTTTAATGTGACAAAAGGGAGTGGCTATTAAATACAACTGCAATAATCACTTTCTGCTTAATACATTAATATGCTGCTTCATTTTTAAAAAAATCTAGGCTGCTCCACCAGATAAAAAGCTAGAAACACCGAAATAAGCACACATAATACCTGCAGAGAAATCCAATGGCCATCTGATTAACTGTATTTGATTTAACTTAATTTTAATGTTGTGAGCTGTTTTGTCCTGACCATGGTCTCTTGAATGCTGCACCTGAAAGTTGTGCACATTTGCAGAATTAAAGCTACAGCTTCCTGTAAGCAATAGCACTTAGACTTACATACCTCTCTACAGCCCTTTCCAAGTGGATTACAGAGCCAGCATTTTGCCCCCCACAATCTTGGTCCTCATTTTATTGACCTCGGAAGGATGGAAAGCTGAGTCAACCTTGAGCCGGTCAGGATTGAATTCCTGGCAGTGGGCAGAGTCAGCCTGCAATACTGCATTCTAACAAGGGTGAGGCAGTTGTCTCCAGAAAACTGCTGAATTCCCAGTCTAATCAAGTAACCCTGATCCTGATGAAATAGAGATCTAAATGGAATGCTGCCTCTCTTCTCCATTTATGGATCTTGGTGTTCTCCACACCAAGAATTGTCATTGCTATGTAGCAATGTTTTTATCTATGGCCTTCAAGATACTGGACTGTAGAAGGGTGTCTGCAGCATATGGCTTGAACAAAAAGCCAAAAAGGCAGCCAGGATGGTGTGATCCAGCCTCATTTTTGCTGCTGTCTTGATTTTTTTGACCACAGCGCCCCTGGAGTATAATTTATATGAATCCTGATTATATTCCTGGTGCTAATATCTGGAACATGAGAGAACCCATTCTTTCTCAACCATTCTCAGGCAGCATGCTGAGGCCTTTTCCCGATCTGGCCTTCTACCAGAGATGCTAGAATTTGAAACAAGAATCTTCTGCAAGCCAACTCTGCTCTACTAGAAGGCTGGCTTCACTTGAACTTCTAAGATGAATAGTACAAGAAGCCTATTGTATTGCTGCTTAAAAAGGGCTACCCTGTTTAGAATTCTCCCCATTTTTTTTTTCATGATATTGTACATTGGAGAAACATACCTGATGCTCCAGGAAAGTGGAACTCCACAAACTCAAGTGTCTCATCTCTTTTGGCATCAGTGAATGAAGATGGGAAGATATGCTACCCTACTGGGTTAGGATATATTAATTAAGCTGTATTATATGTTATGGATAGGAACAATGGAAAGTTACACAGGCAGCCTATTTTTTATTTTTATGGATACAAGATGGCACCAGGTTATCTACTTGGACAATAATCTGTCCTTACAGAGGAAACAGTTCCTCTTTCCGTAACTGCTCTACCACAATATTGAGTACAACAGGCATGAACAACTAGAACTCTCCAATGATCCCATCCAACAGGTCTAGTGGTGAGGGATGTTGGGAAAAGTAGCTGAGCAACATCTGGAGAGTCATACATTGCCTATGCTTGATCTACTATGGCTAGTTGCATATTTCAGAAAGAGTCTTTTCTCTGGAGCTTCTGGTTCAGCAGTTCTGCCTTTCATTCTTTATTATCTGGAAATTTGAATTTGATAGAAAATGTGGAACAATGTTGGGGCGAGGGAACATTTAGGCCATTAAGTAGAAGTCCCTGTTCAAATTCAAGAAGTCCAATTACAAAATTCTTAATAGATGCCATCCGATCTCAACTTGAATACAGAGCAAAAGAGCCTACCACCTCAATTGGTTCTACTATGGAAACTGCTGATTCTTCTTTGTGCGATTCAATAGGAAACTACCTTTATGTAACTTACACCTGTCCATGGAGATTCTCAACCATCCAGATCAGTGGTCGCCAACCAGAGGACTGGGGACCACTGGTGGTCTGTGAGAAAATTTTGGTGGTCCACAGAGAAATGTCATCCTTAAAGCACCCCCTAAAACAATTAATCCAGGCTGTGTGGAAATACAAGGCTGCGCCGCCCACATGGCCCACGGGAATCTTGCGTTACTTGCATTGTGAACAACATGAGGTAGTGAGAGGAGGGGGCAAAGGGTAGAGGGGGGGAACTTGCACCACTCACCCCACCTGCCTGGCCTGGCTACCAGGCTGCTTCTTTTCGCTTCTTTCTTCTGCTTTTGGCTGCACGCAAGGAAAGCAGCAAAAGTCTTTCTTTCTCTCCCCCAAACTCCATCAGAAATGAGTCTTTGGGACCCTGCAAGGCATCCTGCTCCAAGAGGCTGCGCCGGCGCGACAAGTCTCACAAATGCTCATTGCTGGCAGAGTTTGGGGGAGAGAAAGAAATACTTCTGTTGCTTCTGCTGCTTTCCTTGCATGAAGCCAAAACTCTCTCTCTCTCCCTTCCACCCCCCAAGAACGGAGTGAAGATGTTATCCTGCGATCCAATATAAAGAATGATTGATCGATAGGAAAACGTATGAGAAGGGGGCGGAGCTGGCGTCGCGACGATACAGCATGCGATCTTGGAGATCTGATATCGCAGCCAATATCTTTGCTCCTGGATGGTCCAAGTGGATCTAAACCATCCCAAAGAGACGGTGAATGTAAAGAGCGCATCCTGTCGATCCCAGGGATATCGCAAAGTCCCTGGTAGATCCAGGAGAAGCTCTTTTTGCCAGCGGCAAAGAGGCAGCCATTAAAGCTGCTGAAGTTGGGACAGCTCCGAAATGAAAGAGAACGGAAAGAGAGAGAGTGCCAGTTTGGTGAGAACTTTTTCTTTATTTTAAGACTTGAAAGGACACCCTAAGGGAAAGAAAGAATCTGTAAAAGTTTTGACAGAAGTGATTAAACGGCGATTTTAAACAGGAATGTCAAAGTAATTTTTTTTCTTCTTATTGCTAGATTTCCTACACATGATCTTATATTTTGAAACTGGACTGGTTTTTTTTCTTCTTTTTATATATTCTTCTCTCCTTTTTGATTTTATAATATTTTAAGCCAGAGACTCCCTTTTAGTTATTTTTTAAATATCTTTTTCTTTTTTTAAAATTAATTCTTATTATATTTTGCTTGGAAAAGAAGGGGGAAAGTGAAAGCTAAAGAAACTTTGTAACACTGCCAACTAGAGGCTTGGAAATATTCTATTTTTCTTTTGACCAGACAAAGCTGAGAAAGAACTGAGACTTTGTTTCAAGGACATTGCCTGCTTGATAAGATAGAGGAAAGAGCACGGGAGAGTATTATTACAAGTGCTCTTCTGGGTTTCTATCAACAGCTGGAGTCTGGTGTTGAAGCTTAGGAAAAGGTGATAAGTCTTTGGAGAAGAGAGTTATAACAAGAGCCTTGGATAATCAAACAAAGTGCAGTGTGCTCTTTTTATTCTTTTTAAGCTGTGCTACCCCTCCTCATCAGTTTACTTTTTTTTTTTTGCAATAGCTATTTGGATTTTTGGCTCTCTGGAACTTGTCTTTGGTGGTTTTTTTTTTTCCCCTTGTCTTTGGAAGTTAAATTTCTACGTCTGCTTTTTATTTTAAAGGAAAAACTTTAGTATTAATGCTTCCCTTCCTTTTCTTTTTAAGGGAGTAGCCTTTTTCTTCTCTTTCCCTTCCTGGTATTTTTGTCTTTCCATCTACCTTCCATATTGGTTTTTTTTTTCTTTTTCTTTTTTTTTGGTTTATTTTTATGCATACTTTTATATTTGAGACCTCTTAATTGGATTAAGGTGTTGAAGAACCTGAATAATTTTTCTTTTTTAGCCTTTTCTTCACTTTTTTGTCTTTTTTAGGATTTTACTTTTTCTTTTTTGTGTGTGTTCATGGTGTGTTTGTGGTCTTTTCCTTCATTTTTGAATTTTTACTGTCATCTAACCAACAGATTGGATTAAGGTACACAAGAACCTGAAGAAATTTTTCTTCTTTTTCTATTATTATTACTATTTGGCTTCTCTTTTCTTATTATTCTCCTACTTTTTTCCTACTATTTTTATTTGGAACTGCAATTGGTTATTTTACAACTGGATTAAGGTCTAGAAGAACCTGAAGATTTTGAACTCCTCAAAATGAGTAGGAAATTAACAGCTCCTGGTTCTTCAACTTCCACTTCTTCCTTTCCACCATCTGGAGGACAACGTTCAATACAGACAATATTAAGGCAAGAAAAAGAACAAGAAAAAGTGACTCTGCAGATGATTATGCAAGGAATTCAAAATATTCAAACAAGATCAGAGAATATTGGAAAGAGAATAGAGAACATTGAACAAAGAACAGAGAACATTGAACAAAGAACAGGGAAAACCGATGAAAAAGTGGAGAACATCCAACAAATGACGATGAAGTATGATGAGAGACTCCAAAAAATTGAAGAAGATAAACAAAGAGACAAGAAGATTGGTGACATTGATAACAGATTAACTGTGGTTGAACAAGATAAAAGTGGTATGTTGAGATGGGAGATGGACAGATCAGAATTTTATCTTAGATTCCAAAACATAGAGGAAGAAAAAGGACAAAATCTAGCTGAGATAATGATAGAAATATTGGCTGAAGCTTTGGAAATAACTGAAGAGAAGATGATGAATGGAATAGATGAGGTTTATCGAGTCTTCACAAGATATGCGATGAGAAATAGCTTACCAAGAGAAGTTCACATCAGATTTACAAAGAAAGCCATTAAAACGCAAATATTGCAAGTGGCAAGAGAGAAAACATTGAAATACAAAGATAAGGAGATTGTGGTCTTGAAACAAGTACCCAGAAGAGTGAGAGAGATGAGAAGGGAATACCGATTCTTTACCAAATTATTACTTTAAAAAGAGGTGAATTATAGATGGCTGATTCCAGAAGGTTTACTGTTTACATGGCAAGAACAGAGATATAGAATTGACTCAATTGAGAAAGCTGAATCATTTTACACAGAATTTTTCAGAGGGGAGGAAGAGGCAGAAAAAGAAATTTCACTAATCGAATTCCAAGAGGACTCCCAAATGACGACTGAAAAAGAAGAATGTGCAGTGGGTGGAAAGGAGGAAGCCAAAGAACAACGTGAACCAAGATCCATGAGAGCTGTTAAACCTAATTACAAAATATAACCATGGAAGAGAAAAAAATGATTACAATTAATATAAATGGACTTAACTCAGCCATTAAAAGAAGGAACATCTTTCATAAATTAGAGAAATTAAAATTTGATATAATCTGCCTACAAGAAGTACGTATTAAAAAACAATATGAACAATTGTTGATACAGCCAAAATTAGGGAAAATATTCACTTCCTTGACACAATGTAAGAAAAGAGATATTAAAGAGACCATCTCAGTGAAATTGATTTATACTGATGATGACAGAAGAATATTAATGGTGGAAATAATGGACAATAATATGAAAACACTCCTGACTGCAATTTATGCCCTGAACGACAAACAAGAAGAATTCTATAAAAAAAGACATATGAAAATAGTTGAACTGGACTATGTTAATATAGTTATGATGGGAGATTTTAATGGAATTGTAGACAATAAACTGGACTACACAGCACAGAAAACAATAAAGCAAAATAGAAAGACTCTCCCTAAATCTTTTTTTAAAATGCTAGATGAAATAAACTTAAAAGATACATGGAGAGAAAGAAATGCTAAAACTAAACAATACACCTTCTACTCAAATAGACACTTATCATAGTCCAGAATAGATATGGTATGGATGTCAACAGAATTGTTAACTAATATTCAAGAAATAAATATTGAAACAAGTACTTGGGCAGATCACAATCCAATGACAATTAAATGGAAAGGACAAAGAAGAAGATCTAGATGGACGTTAAATAATACTATTTTAAAGGGAAAAGACTTCACACAGTGCATGGAGAAAGAATTGGCCTTTTTCTTTGGAGAAAACAAAAAAGAAGATACATCAATCCAGAATGTATGGGATACAATGAAGGCATATGCCAGAGGCTTGATAATAGACTATAGAAGGAAAAGAAATACCATGAAAAGATTAGCCTCTAAGGCATTAGAAAATGAGTATAAAGGACTCGAAAAAGAGCTACAGAAAATGCCACAGAGAAAGGTCATTAAGTTAAAAATGGATATAACCAAACATAAAATGGGTCTAATAGAAAATGAAGAATTAGCACAAAAAATTAGAGGTGCCAAACAGAACTATTTTGAAGATGCAAATAAACCAGGTAGATGGTTAGCATTTAAATTGAGAAAGGAGAAAGAATCAAGGAAAATATCGCAATTAATAGATGACCAAGGCCAAGTTTGCTATGGTAGTAAAGAGAAGAAGGAAATTATTCGAGATTATTATGGGAAACTATACACACAAGAGAATATTGATGAGGAAAGAGTTAAACAGTATTTACAGAATGCTAATTTACCCCAGATACCTAAAGAGATTGAAACAATGTTAGAAAGCAATATAACGATGATGGAGTTAACTGAAGCAATTAAGAAACAAAATAATGGAAAGGCACCAGGCCCAGATGGACTTCTGGCAGAATTTTACAAAACATTACAAGAATCATTGAATTTTCCACTTCTAGAAGTTATGAATGAAGTTATGTTAAAGAAGAGGATACCTAAATCATGGTCAGAAGCTTATATCACACTTGTTCCAAAAGAGGAGACCGATCCATTACAAATCAAAAACTAAGACCTATCTCCCTAGTAAACGCAGATTATAAAATCTTTTCTTCAATATTGGCAGAAAGACTTAAAAAATATTTAAATAATTTTATCCATCCTGATCAAAATGGATTTCTGCCAAAGAGACAAATCAAAGACAATATGAGAGTAATCGTGGACACTTTGGAATACTACGAGGCACATCCCGAAAAACAAATGGCTTTGATATTTCTAGATGCACAGAAGGCATTTGATAATGTGAATTGGCGATTCATGTTATTACAGCTGGAACAGATGGGCTTTGCTAGAAAATGTATTCAAGCAATAGAAGCTATATATCAGAAGCAGACGGCAAAGGTAATGATAGAGGGAGAACTGACAGAATCTATCGATATAAGAAAAGGAACAAGACAAGGGTCCCCCCTATCACCTCTGTTGTTTGTGTTAACTTTGGAAGTTAAACAGAAATATTAGAGATGAAAAAAATATAAAAGGGATGAAAATTAAAAAGGAAGAATTTAAGTTGCAAGCATTTGCAGATGATCTGGTTTTTATCTTAGAAGACCCACTAGAAACAGCATCAAAATCGATAGAAAAGATAGAGACATATGGAAAGGTGGCTGGTTTGAAAACAAATAAAGATAAGACAAAGATCTTGACAAAGAATATGCTATCAAGACAAAAGGAAGAATTGGAAGACCTATTGAAAATTCCGGTCACGAATAAGATCAAGTACTTGGGGATATACTTGACAGCAAGATGCAGTACACTAAAAGAGAATAATTATATCAAACTTAAACAGCAGATAGCGCTAGATTTGGCGAAATGGGAAAATTTACAACTGTCACTAATAGGGAGAATTTCAACAATCAAGATGAATATATTACCCAGAATTTTATATTTGTTTCAAACAATTCCAATTAGGCTTGGAAAAGACTACTTTGAAGATTTAAATAAAATTGTGCTGAAATATATATGGCAAGGTAAGAAAGCGAGAATAAAGTTAAAACTTTTGCAAGATGCTAGAATAAGAGGAGGATTTGGTTTGCCTAATTGGGAGTTGTATTAACCAAGCTACAAATTTGATGTGGGTTAAGGAATGGATAACATTAAGAAATACTAGATTGTTGACATTAGAAGGACATGACCTGTTGTTGGGGTGGCATGCTTTTTTATGGTATAAAGGAACTAAAACACAGGGGTACTTTAGAAGACATTATATACGGGAGTCTCTGTGGTTAAATTGGGAGAAGATTAAAAGACAATGTTATTTGAAAATTCCAGTCTGGTTATCGACTATTGAAGCATTTTCTTATCCTATAATATACAAAAAGGAAGAAACAGTTAGATATGGTGAAATATTGAATGAAAAGGGTGAACTTAAATCTATACAAAAACTAGAGGAACAAGGTATAAAGATGAATTGGTTTTCATATGCGCAAATACATTCAAGGTATGATAAAGATTCTAAAACAGAAGGTTTCTATGATAAATTGACTGACTTAGATAAGATTTTGACAGGTACTGATGAAAAGGCGATTAAAAAATTGTATGGATATTTATTAGAAATTAAACTAGAAGAAGAACAAGTTAAAGAAACTATGATTGCTTGGGGGAAGAATTTTGGATATGGGATTGATCTAGAGAAATGGCAAAAATTGTGGTCTCAAAATTATAAAATGACAATGTTAACAGCATATAAAGAAAATTTGTATAAGATGTTTTACAGGTGGCACTTTCCCCCGACGAGAATAGCAAGAATGTTCAAGAATAAATCCGAAAAATGTTGGAAATGTTATCAGATACCTGGGGCTCATATTACCATATGTGGTGGACTTGTGCGGATGCTAAAAAATACTGGACTAAAATCCACACGTGGTTGGAAAAAATGACAAAAAAGCATATAGATTTGAATCCAGAAATATTTGTATTGGGAATTTTACCTGAAATATATAGTAAAGACTTGAAATACCTGATTGTAAATGTATTAACAGCGGCTAGGATTGTATTTGCTAAAAACTGGAAACATGAGAAAATACCATCACAGGAAGAAATCATTAAGAAAATATTGGAATGTGCTGAAATAAGTAGATTGACATTTGAAATTAGAGAACAAGGTGATAAACAATTTTATAAAATTTGGGATCTATTCTATCAATGGTTAGACAATATAGTAATGAAATATGTAGGCTTTTAGAAAACACTAAATATATAAAGTTGTATTCTTTTCTTATATTTACAAAATGATTCTAGGATAGATTTGGGATGATTATATGAACTATCATAAAACAAATTAAGTAAAATATGATTATTTGATTAATAATGATATTAATGTATTTAATAATGATATTAATGTATTTAATATTTGATTGAAAATACAAGATTATATACAATGTAATTGTAATTGAAGACTACAAAATGGAAGCACAAAACAATTTGTAAACCAACCGGCACACTGTATGTACATATATGGAAGATGATTTGATGATTTTATGTTTTGTTTGTTTATGTTTGTTTTAAAAACCAATAAAAATTAAAGAAAAAAGAAAAAGAAAATGGGGTGGAGAATTTTCCTGCAGACTTTTTTTGGGATTTTCCCAGGGTCTCTGGTCTGCGGGATTTAAAATTATGAGTTTGGTGGTCTCTGAGATCCAAAAGGTTGGCGACCCCGATTCAGATCATGGTTGTTCCAAAGGTGCTGTTCCAAAAGGTAACTGGGCTTTCTTGTTTTTTTCCTTGAAAACATTTTACGTCTCATCCAGATGGAATGAGATGGATGAGAAGTGAAACGTTTTAAAGGGAGGGGGGAAGAAAATCCAGTTGCCTTTTGGAAAAGCACATTTGGGGTAACTTTCTAATATTATTCTCTGTTCTTCATTCTGGCCTGGGTCTTTTAAATTTTTTTTATGCTATTCATTATTGGGATTTGTGAACTATCATCATTGCTTTCATCCAGTCTTCTTAAACCATATCTATCCAATTCTCTCGATTTTCCTCCTAGGACTTGGGTTTCAGTCTCCCAGTTGCTCTTATTGCTCTTCTGTAGACCTATTAACAGTTTGCTGCATTGTTTTTTACTGTAATGTGATGACTAACATAAAGTTACTAAATTAAAGTATCTCTAGATCAGCTACTTGAAGTAGTTGGGAAACCACCAGCGGCTAAGAAACCTGGGAAGGGAACCATGATTGCGCTTGACTGCGCTTGAGTGTACAGAATGTAAACACCAATTAATAATAGCATTGAGAAGCTGATCCTTTTTCTAGAAGGCAATTGAATGACAAGTTGCCCATTTGTTTTGTGGGACATTTGCTTTGGTGCAATTGGCAAGAAGAAAACAGACAGAAGGCAAGCTTCTTCTTTTTTTTTTTTAAAGAAAGACACACATACACACACACACACAGTAATTATTCGCTGAGTCACCAGATGCTTCCAGGGAAAGAGCAAAGTCAAAACTGGAGTCAAAATCGATAGCAGGCAAGGCTGCTTTTCAAAAGCACCAGGGAGGAAGACTGCCTTTTCAGTGTAGTAGCAGAGAGAATTTTGTCTGATTAATTTGCACGGTGCACAGCCTCGCTTCTGTCAAAGTCTCGATTTTGCAGGTTTCCCAATCCACAGTTAAGATTGTCATGCCTGGTTGTAAACAGGAGGCTCCACTGGTTACCCTCAGACTGGATTGAACAAACTAACATCATAACAAGAGTGTTTACGGAGGGGGGGGGGAGAAATGCTTAAGCACTGAAGCGGAAAGGGCTTAGCACTGATCAGACCTTTCTCCCACCTTTATTCTTCCCTGTTCACATTGAAATGCAAATATCAGTGCAGGGTTTCCACTGGCGTGCCACTCACAAATTGAAAAGCAGTTTTTATCTATGCAAATGTAAGCATGGTAATTGAAGTTAATCAATCAATGCTAGCTTTCACTAAAACCTTGAACATGATTGAATAAAGTAATTATCATTCAGCAGAAAATGATGAAGTTGTAGACAGCATGAACCTTATTAAAGGAGGATTTTGAGTCACAATGGCTTAATTTAGCTAACAGCCCAGCCTTAGCCCAACCAACACTGTACCCAGACTCTTGGAATGGCTGCGTGGAGGAAAGGAGGGGAAAATGTTTTTAAATTATTATTTTTTCCTACAGGGCTGGATTAGTAAAAAGCACTTGTTACACTATAAAGGATAAGCCATAATTAACATCCTTCTTTACTCTAAACAGATCAGTGAACAAAGATTGCTATGACATCCTACAAGTGTCCAAGAGCAACAGCCAGCTGTTAAGGCTATTAATACAGTATTTGGACACTGACAACAGCCTAGACAACTTGTTCACCATGAGCCCCCCTCCCCCTTCCTCAGGATCGTATGCAATTAAGGGTCATGCGCAACATCTTTTTCAAATGAGATTTCATTCTATAGGGTTTCTGTTTTGCCAAGATAAAAGAACAAGATCTTGGAAAAAGTTTGTAGGACCTCGTGCAAGAAACAATCTTTCAAAGTGTTCCATTTTATACCACAAATTCTTGTTACTGAGCTTTTTGTCAGCAGCTCACTTGCATGGGTTCGGTTAAAATTGGCTTAAAGAAACACTTGAATATTAACACCTTTTTAAAAAAATCGGTATGTATTTCTGAACAAGTGAAAATTATTGCGGATGGTCTTCCTTTTTGCTAAACACAAATCTCTCTCTCATCTGTAAGCAAGATGGTCAAATCATGACAAGCTTATGCAAAGAATGGTGAATCATGGTTGGCTACCAGCAATGTAAAAACATCTAAGGCCAGTTCTGACAAACATTTCTCAAATCTGTTTAAGAAATAGGACGCTTGAAAAAATCATAAAAGATAAAATCATTAACCAATTCATCACCTTCACCTAGAGTCAAATAACTCACTCTCCAAAAAACAATTTGGTTTCAGAAAAAAATTGTCCTGCAACCTACAACTCCTACACTGCAAAAACATATGGACTACTCTACTCGACTAGGGTAACGCAATAGACGCAATTTACATAGACTTCTGCAAAGCCTTTAATTCAGTGGTACATGACAAACTACTGTTAAAACTAAACTCTTATGGCATTTCCGGATCCCTACATAGGTGGTATTACTGCATTCCTAAGAGGTCTGTAAGGGGCGTGCATAAGTGCACCATCGTGCCTCTCGTCCCTGTCCTATTGTCCCCATTTATTTGTACCTATTTCCTGTATTCTTACTCATGTTTATACTTATACCTATTAACTTGTAAGCAATTGACGAATCAAATAAATAAATAAAAATAAAATGTTTTGCCAACAAGGTGTGATTCAGGGAGCAGTTCATAGTTTCCTCTTCACTGATTGTGTATCCCACTCTTAGGTCATGCTCTTCCAGGCTGATCACCCTTAAAAAACATAGGTAATCTCTATTTAAAATGTAGGTAACATTACCGTAAAAAAACATTCTGGTTCCTTCTTGAAGATGAAACACGGATGGCACACTTAATGGGAGGTTAAAAACCAACAGGCAAATATACTGCACTGCAGCCATTTGGACTGGACAATTGGCTGCTGAATAAGCTATAAAATGCGGCATTAAAAAAATCCTACTGAAAAATTCAACAAAATGTTATTTTGTAGTTTTCCGCCAACAGTACCCTGCAATTTCTAAAATCATATTTTGCTTGAAGCCGAAAGAGAATTATATTTGAGCTTACTGCAAAATGTGATCTGATCTCTTTTTGCTCACCCTGATTTATCCCATCGTCTTGGTTTCGTTTGCCTCTGTTTAACTAAGTAGAAGGAAATTAAGTCTATAAAGCAGAAATAAATGTTTCTAGTGCTGTGTTTCATCTTTCAAAAAAGACTTTTGCTAGAGGCATAGCCATTTAGTGAAATAGGGCAGCCTGGGCTATTGTTAGTTCAGGTGTCTTGCATGAAAATGGATTTTCTTTGCTTTTGT
>NC_142009.1:202272103-202344603 GCF_049901735.1 Notechis scutatus
CCCCAGCCGGGAAGGGAAGGCAGGCGGCAGCGACTCCCAACAGCCCCAGCCGGGAAGGGAAAGGCAAAAGCGCTTTGCCTTTCCCTTCCCGAGGCGACGTGAGATAGTAAGATCGTTTCCCCAATTAATTATTTTTATTTTTGAAATTTACCAGTAGCTGCTGCATTTCCCACCCTCGGCTTATACTTGAGTCAATAAGTTTTCCCAGTTTTTTTGTGTAAAATTAGGTGCCTCGGCTTATATTCGGGTCGACTTATACTCGAGTATATACGGTATATATATACACACATACATCCATACATATATATACATATATATATATGTATGGTGTTCGGCTTGGTTCGGGTATTTTCCCACGTCATTGTAGTTCTTTTAAAGTTGTAGCAACGTTTCAGCAGAATCTCATCTGCCATCATCAGGCTTCTGTTATACATATATATAATATATATATATCTGTTATACATATATATCTATTATACATATATATCTGTTATACATATATATCTGTTATATATATATATTTCTGTTATATATATATTTCTGTTATATATATATTTCTATTAGATAGATAGATAGATAGATAGATAGATAGATAGATAGATAGATAGATAGATACACACATACATACACACACACACACACACACACACACACCGTCTTAACAAGATTCTTATTGAGATAGATAAAACATTTAACATTTAAACCAAGATTCTGAAGAAGTCAACGAAGTAGATTTGGATACCATATCGTTCACCATTTTTTGAAAAAATAATAGAAAGAAACAGGACAGGATAGGAAAAATATATTTGTTAACATAGTTTGCTTTCTCTATAGCAGGGCTGTCAAACTCATGGCCCACGTGATGGCCATGCCCAAACCCAGTTTAGCAAAGTGGGAGAAAGTCCTGATATGTCACGTGACGCCACCATAACGATGTGAGTTTGACACCACGATCTATAGAATCTCAGTACAGCTCACACAATGATCTTGTTTTATCCCAAGATGTCTTATGAGGCAAGTGACATCATATGTGAGTTTTCCCAGTTACAGAGGACCTGAACAGGGATCTACCCAACTGTAGTCCAACATATTAATCTCTGTATCACACTGGCTCCAAAATGTTGATCTAATGGTCATTCAATCATAGCTTAACATAATTCATAGCAAATTCGTGTCCCATTTTCCATTCTCACTTGGAAATTTTTAAAATATTAATAAGCACAGCTTGTCAACTGGCACAGAAGCTCCACTAGAAAGAAATAATGCCCTGCTATTAAGAGATTTATCTTAACATCCATCCAACATCTACACTTCTGGAACTTATAGCTGTAAAGCACTATGAAATGGTATATAAGTCTAAATGCTATTGCTATTATGTACCCTGTGAAAATCTATTCAGACTCTTCCAAATATGAGTCCTAGATATCTCTGAGGGCTTCTAACACGTCTCTTTTCTAGTCTTTTCCTGGCTATGCATCATCAATTTTTGTCAACACTTCTATATAACTCATATTTTTTAACCTACTGATTGCCTTTGCTTTAAAAAAAGCTTGATCCCACCTGCCTACATTTCTTGCTATCAGACTGGCACCCCGCCCCAAAAAAAGAAGCCCCTGGCTACAAACCAACCATAGTAATCTATGCAACAAAACTGTACTGCCACTGCAGGGCAAGACAATGTGGTACCCTTTTTATTCTGTCTTTTTCTAGCTATTTTAACCAAAAGAAAAGACAAATAAAAACTTTGATTGCCCAGGAGCAAAGCACTGGCCTCTGACTTTGAACTTTTTATTGATAACAATGCCTTTCTGACCCATATAGCTTGTGTAAGCATTCTTAGAAATGTTTTTTTTTTTTTTAAACGATGGGTGGCTGCAGGCCAGTTATTTAATAGCATCTCCACTTGTCTTGATGGTAGGATGGGGGGAAGGTGAACATAAAGTATGAGTGGTAATGAGTATGCTGGGAGTTGAGAGAGAGTGAAGAGGAGATAATAGATAATCTCAATCTATTTACCTTCTGCTAATGGCTGCTTTGTGAAAAGCTCCGATGGCTATCAGGGTCATTAGAGAGAACAGCTACAGAATACTTTGAAAATTCCAAATGGACCAATTGCTCATTCAGAGTCATTGAGTTGAGAGAGAAAACCAACTCTTGATTCAACGAGAAATTTGAAGTCCTGATAGTGTTAATGTACAGGATCAAGGAAGAGATATTGCTATCTCTGCAACAGGTGACATTTCAAACTCAGAGCATACTTTTACTACAGATATTGTCAAGTGCAAAGAATCAGGACCATTTCTAAGGTTGCTGCATGGAAGATTTATTCAAGCATAAAAATCTAGTCATCTAATGAGCAGCATTGCATTGGTGCTAGAAAAGGGCCAATAAAATTCAAGGGAAGGTGGACATGGATCTCTTGTGGCAATGTAAGGACTCTAAACTGATGATGCATTTAACTCTACCCCCCAGCTGTCCCTGCTCTTCTACAGATATAGCATGCATCCTATGCATATCTAGTCAAATGCAAGCAGAACTGAATGAAACAGAAACATGGAGTATACATAACAGTAGAACCACATTTAAAAAAAATTAGAACAGAAAAGAGAGAGATAGCACAAATATTAAATATGCATTATGAATTTATTGTGCACTGTACCCTCAGCAACTTCAGCTCCCTAAATTCTTTCCATTCTCATTTTAAAAAATACCAAGTGGCAATTAATTACACAAACAACACTCATTAAAGTATCAGCAATTAAATCAACAACATTTGAAGGTTAAGAGGCCCCAGGGTTAGAGATACATCTATAAAGTCTTGTGTTAATTTTACCCATTATGTTAATCCTAGCTATAGCTCAATGGATGCAAAGATATACAAAAGGGGCAAAATGTTTTGTTTTACATGAAGAGGAAGAATATTTGAACACCAGGATTGAAGATGCAATATGGAAAGATACTGTTTCATAAACTTTTACTAAGATCTCCAAACATTTGCTCGACTTAAGCAATACCTTTCTATATATAAAACAGGGTGTGTAACTGTCAAGAGTATATTCATGAACTGGAATAGAGCTTGGTAACAAGGTCAGCCAATGAACAGGCATAGCAACTAAGTCAGCCAATGAGGACTGTTTTGGAAACTGAAACTAGAAGTAGCCTAGGCTGGAAACTGAAACAAAAAGTAGCCTACACCTGGCTCTATATTAAGCTCTGCAGAGATGTTGAGCTCTGAGTCTGTCTATTGAAGATGAAACTAACTTGCTTGCTTGCTGAAAACTGGAGCTCTGCTCTGAACTTGCAACATGTTTCTGTTTGAGTTTGCTCCACGTTGGAGAAATCTACAACTGGTTTGTAAAATCTGCTTATGTTTATAAAGATGTTAAATGAAGCATCAGCTATCTGTGTTTATTTTTCTGGCGCTGAATTATCGCTGCAAAACTCTCAATAGTTACTGTATACAGCAATTGCCAGGTTTAGCCGGGCTTGTTTTGTTTTTTATTTCAAAAAGAATTGCCTTTTTGTGTGGACACTGGCTATTGTATTCAACAAAAGCATCAATCTTGACTTCATTCTTCCTCATGAGAAAAATGATTGTACGGTGGCAAGCAGCCAATATCAACTTCATATATTCTTAGTAGACAAAAGGTGTCCTGGACCTTGGAACACTCCCATAATTTAGTACTATAATCTAAGAATAAACCAGTATCTCCCAAACAAAAGATGAAAAAAAGCTGTACATCCTTATGCAGTATCCTTAAAGTGGTGGTGGTGGTGGTGGGAAACCTCCAATATTTATAAATATACAGCTAGGGAGATTGATTCCAATGCCAAAGTCTTTGAACATTTTTTCCCATTACCTCAGCTAGCAATTCTCCATGTCTTCATCTATAGGTAATCCTTGACTTATGCCCATTCATTTGGCGACCATTCAAAGTTACATCCACCCTGAAAAAAGTGACTGAAAACCAGGCCCCACACTTAGGTCCATCACAGTGTCGCTGCAGTATTGTGATCGCAATCCGGGCACTTGGCAATCAGCATGTATTTACAATGCTTACAGCATGCTGAGATCGTGATTACCATTTGAGACCTTCCTAATTGACTTCTGCCAAGTGAAGCCAATGAAGGAAGCTTGATTTGCTTAATGACAGCTTTATTTCCTTAATGACTTTCACACAAAAAAGTTGCAAACCAGGGCACAACACACTTAATGATGCATCGCTCAGTGATGTGAGTTGCTATCCGAATTGTGATGATAAATTGAGGACTATCTATGAATTGCACTTGTTTCCAGGTAAATAATGTTGTATGAAGATATTATAATAATGTTATATGAAGAAGGTATATTCTGCCTCACTACCAAGAACTATAATTTTAAACAGAAACAACGGGTAGAAACAGGTGTCAGAGGCTTCAGTTATATTTTTTATAGCCCAAGGGATTGCATTGCAATTTTATAAAGATATGGGAATACATGTATGACAGCACAAATACCCATGTCTTTCCTTCCAGTTCTTCTGTAACAAGAAGACCAAGCTTCCATCCCTCTCATAATTTCTTCCAACACTAAGCTTAAGTTTTTTTATTTTAAGGGTAATTTTTGAATGAGATTGGGAGAAAGCTAGTGTGATGAAGTGGGTTTGGTGCTAGCTAGTGTCAGCACTTCCCAGAGTGACCTCGGGCTAAACACAACCCCTAAACTGAGTGTTAATCATATGGGGATAAAAGCTAGAGGAGGTTCTGGAGGGAAAGGGAAAGCTATGTGAATAAAATGACTGGAGGATATTAATTGCTTCATTTTGATACTGTTAGTATATTTTACAAAAATAAAGAAAATACTTGCATGACACTAGAGAACAGTGTTTAAGAGAGCAGTGGTGGCATAGTGGTGAAAATGAAGTAATGTTTCTCGACCGTGGCAATTGGAAGATGAGTGGACTTCAACTCCCAGAATTGCCCAGCCAACCATGGCTGGCTAAGGAATTCTGGGAGTCCACACATCTTCAAGTTGCCAAGTTTGGTGAAACATGGCAGTATTGCAGGCTAACTCTATCAACTGCCAGCAGTTCGATCCTGGTTGACTCAGCCTTCCATTCTTTCAAGGTCAGGAAAATGAGGACCCAGATTTTGGGGGCGGCCAATATGCTGACTCTGTAAACCATATAAAGAGGGCTGTAAAGCCCTATGAAGCAGTACATAAGTCTAAGTGCTATTAAGGAGGCCCATTAGTCTTCACAAATGATTTAATGGAGCTGCAAAGGAAGGAAGAATCTTTCCAACAGCATGTCCATTCTGCTGATAGATAGCCACTGTTGGACAAAACCATTCATGGAATGACAGGACCTATAGCCAATAAATTCTAAGTTATAAAATGCTATACACAGGCAATGTATCTCCTTTAACTAAAAATGTTTGCCTGGGGATCCATCGTGTGAAAATAAAACTTTGGAAAACGATGGCTCGATAAACAAAATGATTCAGAATAATTATCTGGCTCCAAATATAACTAACTTGAACGACCAGAAAACATTTAAGAAATGCCAAATTGATCATAAGAAGCTGAATTATTTTATACTTTTACTGTTCTGGATTATTCCACTATTTTATCTGGATGCTAGTTTGACAAATGATAAATTTGCTTACTCTGCGTTGCATTTAAGGAAACCCTTAAATGAAATGTAAATACTTTTAACAAGAATCACTCTGGTGTAGTGGTTAAGGCACCAGAGTAGAATCCAGGAGTTTTGGTCTCAACTTTAGGCAGGAAGTCAGCTGGATGACCATGTTACTCTCAGTTACTCTGTCTCAGATGAGAAGGTGACAATGGCAAGCTACTTCTGAAAAACCATGCTAAGAAAACTGCAGTTGCCAGGAGTCAATTACCTAAAGGCACTATATAAATGCACACACTGTAGCACAAATATACAGCTTTGGTTATGTGTCTCAGAGGCACGGAGAGACCATATTCCAGGAAATAGAACATCTTGACTGATAACACTGCTACCCTAAGTTTTTTTGTCCATTCAGAGCCTTTGAATTAAGTTCGTATATAAGAACAGAGGTATCATAGCTACTCTTTTGTATGGAGAGAGATAGCGCCACAATTACACCTGCCTGATGTTCCATCTTGTACCTACATGTACAAAAGTGTATGCCTAGAGACAAAGAGGCTATGAAAGCTCCTGAATGCTTTGTACTTTTTGTTCCTGCTAAGATAAAAACAGGAAAAAGAAGAAGAAAGAAAGACTTATACTGAAAGAAAGTTTTTTTAACAATGGTACAGCTGTGAGAGACTCTTGTTTGGCTTGTGATTAGAGAATTTAATAAGTCCGATAGACTGTGGTTTGGGGCAAAAGGGCACACTCCTGTAAAAGGGCTATTCTAAACGAAGAAAAAGAGACTGCCCTCTGGTCTGGAATTGCCTGTAACTATATCTGGCTATTAACTCCACTGATGAACAGCAATGCACCTTACAAGCCAATTTGTAAAGAAGACAGAAGAGGGAGGGAGGGGGGAGGCGAAAGAAAGAAAGAGAGAGAGAGAGAGAGAGAGAGAGAGAGAGAGAGAGAGAGAGAGAGAGAGAGAGAAAGAAAGAAAGAAAGAAAGAAAGAAAGAAAGAAAGAAAGAAAGAAAGAAAGAAAGAAAGAAAGAAAGAAAGAAAGAAAGAAAGAAAGAAAGAAAGAGAGGGATGGAGGAAGGAAGGAAGGAGGAAGGATAGAAGAAAAGAGAAAAAGCAAGAGAGAGAGAGAGAAAGAGAGAGAAAGAAAGAAAGAAAGAAAGAAAGAAAGAAAGAAAGAAAGAAAGAAAGAAAGAAAGAAAGAAAGAAAGAGAGGGAAGGGATGGAGGTAGGAAGAAGGAAGGAAAGAAGAAAAGAGAAAAAGAGAAAGAAAGAAAGAAAGAAAGAAAGAAAGAAAGAAAGAAAGAAAGAAAGAAAGAAAGAAAGAAAGAAAGAAAGAAAGGGAGGGATGGAGGAAGGAAGGAAGGAAGGAAGAAAAGAAGAAAAGAGAAAAAGCAAGAGAGAGAGAGAGAAAAAGAAAGAGGGGAGGGAGGGATGGAGGAAGGAAGAAGGAAGGAAAGAAGAAAAGAGAAAGAAAGAAAGAAAAGATGGAGGAAGGAAGGAAAGAAAGAAGAAAAGAGAAAGAGAGAGAGAGAGAGAGAGAGAAAGAAAGAAAGAAAGAAAGAAAGAAAGAAAGAAAGAAAGAAAGAAAGAAAGAAAGAAAGAAAGAAAGAAAGAAAGAAAGAAAGAAAGAAAGACAGGAGAGATGGAGGAAGGAAGGAAGGAAGGAAGGAAGGAAGGAAGGAAGGAAGGAAGGAAGGAAGAAAAGAGAGATTTCCGGTTTGAAGGGCTTCGGCGACAGACAGGAATCTGCGACCGTGCGCGGCTTCTGTCTGGGCTCGCTGCTGGAGCGCCCCGAGCCGGCTGGTTTCGGGGCTAAGGTGGTGAAGAGGGGGGAGACCGCCAGCAGGGTTGAGGAGAGCCGCATCTCTTCTCCTCAGCTGGCCATTACTCCCTTTCCCGAAGGCGGTTGCAGCGGTGGTCAGAAATGGCCACCTCAAAGAAGAACTCAACCGGAAAAGAACGTGCAGGAGGAAGATAAGAAGTGAAAGTTTTGGTTGACCGGGTTAAGTTGAAAAAGCAACAACTAAGGTACCCTGGAATTTAAATTTTACAAAAAATAACATCGCTCCCAAAGAAGTGTCGGAAGCAGCTAAAGAAAGTGAAAAGGGAAAGGTTTGGCTTTTTTTTTCTTCTCTCTCCTTCCCTATATTGACAACTAAGAGACTTAAATAAGAAATCGGAAAAATCTGCTTTGGCATCAATAGGCAATTAAGCTGAAAATAAAACAAAATGCCAAAGGGATAATAAAGATTATTGGACATTAAAAACTTTTTCTTCTATAAGCAGGAAGGGAGAGAAAAATAATAAGGGCAGGATCTGGAAGAGGGAGGAGACTGCCTGGACTTTAAAAGAATCTAAAGTAAAACTTCAATAAGACTTCTAAAAGATACATTTTAACTGAAACTTTGCAACTAAATAGTAACCCCAGGAAGAGAAAGTGAAAAAAAAGAAAGAGCAAAAAAGAAACAGTTTGTGTGTATTTGGATTATTTCGTGACTTTTGGATTTTTGGTTATTATATTTGAATGACTAAAATCAATCGGGTGGTTGTTTAAAAATTTATATAATGGCATCACTTCTGGATGAATTGAAAATGGAACTTAAAAAGTACAAAGAAGATGCACAAGAAGGGAAGGGTTCTTTTGGCTTCGTTTTTCAATTCTTAGAAATGGAGATCTGGAACTATGAGAAACAACAAGAAAAGACTGCAAAACAAGAAGACTGGGACAAAGAAGAAACCATCTTTAATGAACAAGTAACTCTATGTGGGGAAGAAAAAGGAAAGGGGGGAAAGAGAATAGAAAATTTAAGACTTAAAAAAACAACCAAAGAAAAGAAAAATAATTTGAAAAATAAGTATAATACTGGAAAGCAACAGAAAAGGGGAATACAGAAGAGGGAAATAGAGGTAGAGAGACAAAGAGGTAAAAAGGAGAGAGAGAAGAAGAGAGGGAAGAAGGAAAGGAAAAGAAGTTACAAAGGTTCGGAGCAAGATATAAAGAAACAGGACCTATTTAGAGATAATGTGTGAAAATCTAACTGAAAAAGGGATTCTGTAAAGGTACATAAGATTGTATTGTTATATTTGTAATAGAAATAACTTTAGAAAATTGAAAACAACACATGATTAGAATGAGGGATAAAATAGTTAGTGTAATTTAGTGAAATGTTTATGAATAAAACAAATGAAATAAAATAAATGAGAAAATTGAATTAGGAATGGGAACATTTTAATTAGTCAATGTTTTATAAAATATAAGTTAAGGGGGGGGATTAACTATGGAAAGTTTATAATTGTTCCCATAGAAGTACGATATTTAATTGAAAAGTAACGTGAAAAATGTTAAAACTTTAATGAATATTAATATTAATGATAGAATTGAATTGGAATGGAATGTTGTTTTAATTATATACATTTATAATAATTTTTTTTCTTTTTTTTCAAGTACAGTGTGTAGTTTAAGAATGTACCAAGCAGAATCCGAATGGAAGTTATGTATTATATTGAGTGTTACAACTTTAGGGGAAAGATATAAAGGCGTCATACTCCAATCAGTAACTACAGGAGAAATTTTGTTTAATGAGAAAAGATAATAGACAATTGAAACAGGACAGACAAAAAATATAAATATAATGATTTGAATTGAGATGAAATAAATAAAATAACATTTGAAAAAATTAAAAGAGGGGAGAAGCTATGTAGAAAATGTAAAATAGTAATAAGATATGGAATAGAATATAAAAATGAGCATGAACCTGAATTTGCGTCTGTACGAAGAAATGTAACCCGGGATTATGCTGCTTTCAAAAAAGATGTTTTATTTGTATTTCTTTTCTTTTTGTGAAAACTCAAATAAAATTTACAAAAAAAAAAAAAGAAAGAAGAAAGAGAGAGAGAGAGAAAGAATGAATGAAAGGGGAGAAAGAAAGAGAAAGAAAGAAAGAAAGAAAGAAAGAGAGAGAGAGAGAGAGAGAGAGAGAGAGAGGGAGGGAGGGAGGGAGGGAGGGGGGAGGGAGGGAGGGAGGGAGGGGGAGGGGGGAGGAAGGAAGAAAAGAAGAAAAGAGAACAAGAGAAAGAAAGAAAGAAGGTGAGAAAGAAGGGAGGGAGGGATGGAGGAAGGAAGGAAAGAAGAAAAGAAAGAAAGAAAGAGAGAAAGAAAGAGAGAGAGAAAGGAAGGAAGGAAGGAAGGAAGGAAGGAAGAAAGAAAGAAAGAAAGAAAGAAAGAAAGAAAGAAAGAAAGAAAGAAAGAAAGAAAGAAAGAAAGAAAGAAAGAAAGAAAGAAAGAAAGAAAGAAAGAAAGAAAGAAAGAAAGAAAGAAAGAAAGAAAGAAAGAAAGAAAGAAAGAAAGAAAGAAAGAAAGAGATTTGTAGATATTTCACTTGTCTATGAAAACTGGCCTTACCCTTGTTTGGCATCATGTAAAATCATGATGACTAGAGAACATAGAAATTATAGTTAATATCCAAATAGATGGTATGAATATTACGTGCACAACGTAGAGTAGATCTGCATGGCAATAGTATTTATTTCCTGTCCCTTTTTTATTCTGCCCAAACTGGGACAAAAAAGAACTTTGCCAATCCCACACTAAGGGACAAATTGCATGCTGCATTTACTATACAGGCAGTCCTTGACTTACAACCACAACTGGG
Source organism: Notechis scutatus (assembly GCF_049901735.1). Lineage (NCBI taxonomy): Eukaryota > Metazoa > Chordata > Lepidosauria > Squamata > Elapidae > Notechis > Notechis scutatus. The sequence goes on from NC_142009.1 coordinate 202,282,379, forward strand.
ATCAGAATTTCCATTGCTGAGGTGAGTCACACCTGATTTTACATCCTTTTTGTCATGATTTTTAAGGGAATCACTGCAGTTGTTAAGTGAACAGCGTGGTCATTAAGCAAATCTGGCTTCCTCCATTGACTTTGGCTTAGAAGGTTGCAAATGGCGAAGACATGACCCCGAGATACTGCAATCATCATAAATACATGCCGGTTGTCCAGCTCCTGAATTTTTAATCAAGTGATTGTGGGGACACTGCGATGGTTGTAAGTGTGAGGATCACCTGCAACTTCAAAAGGTCACTAAAACGAACAGTTGTAAGTCAAGGACTACCTGTATAGATTGTTATCTACTTCTGTGCCTTTTCATAACCCCCAAATAACATGCAGGATCGAATCCAACCTGGAACGAACTATTTATTCCCTCCTGTGCCTCTATATGAATTAAGTTTTCCTACCTGTGATCTGCATTGCTGAAAAGAAAAGCCCCCCGTCACAAAAATAAATCCTACATGTTTAGCCAACCCTTTCTGATTCAGGGTGGGGGAGGATATAACTGAGCTTTACACATTATAAAGAAAAGTTTGGATCTAAGAAAGGCTACCTGATTTCTTGTTGTTCTCTTCCCTTCTCCCATGTTTTCTTCCCCGTACATTATGTATTTCTCTGTCCTAATAATCTCTCCTTTCAAATAAGCATTCCCGGACTTTTCTAAATTCTCCTATCCATCATCAGAGTACTGAGTTCGTACACTAAATTTAGAATTAGGTACAAGTTCCATGCAGAAAACGAACAGCACACCTTAGAGCTCATAGTCAAATGTACATATCTTAGGCTTCTTATATTTATCTTTTCTACAAAGTTTCCTCTGCAATAAAAAGCCAGGTTTAAATACAATGCTAAACCATAATTCAGCATCACATTAATGAGACTGAACTGTGAATATTTCCCCTTTATGTAGCTATTTTGGTAGGGGCAAGAGTAAGGTGCTTAGCGAGATTTGCTAACTGAGTTTTATTAAACAGTTTACTATTTATTCACCGTAAAGAGCAGTAAAATGTGGTTAGTTTAAATTTATTTAAACAAGCTGAAGCCAACCTGGATAAAAGTTGTTTAAATTAACAAGCATTTCTAATCAGGACTTACTTAGAAGGCAGGACAAGAAGCAATGGATGGAAACTAATCAAGGAGAGAACCAATGTAGAACTTAGGAGAAATTTCCTGACAGTTAAAACAATTAATCAGTGGAATGGCTTGCTTCCAGAAATTGTGGGTACTCCAACACTGGACGTTTTTAAGAAGAGATTGGACAGCCATTTGTCTAAAATAGGTTTCCTGACTGGGCAGGGCTTGGACTAGAAGACCTCCAAGGTCCCTTCCAACGGTGTTATTCTGTTATAAATTCCATTTAACTTATATCAGGAACCCTACCTAGTTACTAAGAACTGTCTTCCAGCAAAGGATTACTTCTGGCCCATGACCACCATCAATCAATACTACAGCTCTAAACAGCACTTGGGAAGCAGTGACATAGCACAAAGTACACCCCCTAGTTATACTCTTCCTTAATATTTTAGGAAGCTACAGTGTTTACTTTCTGCATAGACTAGCCCAGTGATGGCAAACCTATGGTACGTGTGCCACAGTGGCACACAGAGCCATTTGTTTAGGCACGCAAACCCCAGCCAAACTTACCTGCACTGTGCATGCGCGCACCTCCCAGCTCATTTTCTGCCCATTTGAGGCCATTTTCGCCCTCCCGGAGGCTCGAGGGAAGCCTCTGCAACCTCAGGAGACCGAAAAATGGGCCTTCCGGAAATACCAGAAGTGCTGAGATGGGCCCGTTTTTCGGCCTCCAAAGGCTACAGAGGCTTCCCTTGAGCCTCCAGGAGGGTGAAAAAGACCTCAAAAGGGCCGAAAATCAGCTGAGAGGCACGCGCATGCGCAGTGCAGGTAAGGGGGGTGCACGCGCATGTGCAGGGGGCGCATTGCATTGTGTGTGCCCGCACACACGCACGCTATCGCACACACTCACACTTTCGGCACACCATAACATAAAGGTTCACCATCACTGGACTAGCCTGTTTTTCAGAGCATCCCCCCAAAATCAAGGACCTGTTTTGTTTCAACAAAAAAGGCTCTCTCTCAAAGATTCTTCCAAAGCTATGTGGCCACTTCACTTACCTCAGTGACCAGGTTGCTTATATACCACTGTTTTACAGCATTTTGGACTTTTTCAACAACACAGGCCAAACTTTGTCCAATGATGCTGAAGGAAATTGATGAATTTCTACAAGCTTCTCAGCCAAAGAAATCCAGCCACTCTTTCCCAGACCTCTCACAAAATCTGTAGCATGAGGAGATTCCTCTGGGTTGCTTGCAAAAATCTAGCAACTGCTGCAGAGAACGTATCATTTGCATCATCAAGATGATTTACCGAACTCCTTATTAGCAAGTGTGGCAGAGAATAAATTTTGGCAAGTCAAACCAGAGAACATTACCCACAACATAGCCCAAAGGAGCTTCTGTCCAAGAGCAATTAAGGGACAGAAGCTCCTTTGGCTTTTCCAGTAGACAGGCCACAGACAGAAAGAAGCTTTGATGCGAAACCCAGCACTGCATAGACACAAATTGCAGTGGCTTTTTGCTTTATTTCTTATGTGCTAGCAATCTGAGGGCATTTGTGCTCTCCTGTTTGTGGTTTCTATTGGTTCTATTCTTTGAGCTTTCCATAGTCCTTGTATACATTATGACCTGCTTCACAAGTCTTACTTGAAGGATGAAGGTACACAATATCTTTCACTGTAAAGTCTCGCGCTCGTGTTCCCTTCAGGCAGTCAGCAATTAAGCTAAGGAAGAGGAGCCAGCCCAGCGTAGGCCAGGATTCCATAGCAGAGAGGGTGCATCAAACATGCAGATGGCTTGAAATCAAGTTCTCCTTGTCACCAGAAGGCCCAGGAATCTAAGAAACACACAAGGAAAGAAAAACAGGTAAGAAATCAACAGATAACCCCATACCTGCATAATTCAGGTGATATAATAAGACTGAAAACCAACACTGATCCTCAGACATCAGTTCTACCAAGCTTGGACACCAAGCATGTCAGATCTCTTTTATTTTTCATCTTACGAAACGTGATTGCAACAAGAAAACAATTGCTTTGTTCCTATTGGAGTTTTTTTTTTCTTGCCATTTTTTATCTTGAAAAACATCTTGCATCTCCTGTTTAAAAACAATACTGAATCGCAAGGCTACAATAGACATTCTCTCAAGATCTTCAGCAGTTCTGCAGAAAGTCAGTATCAACCTAAATTGGCCACAGAGTGTATTTCTCCTTGTACACACACACACATTATCCCCACACAATGATTGGGCAGGACAATCTTACACGATGGAAATTCACCAGAAGCAGCCAGTGGTAACAAGATCCCAGGGCGCACATATGTGCCTGCAATGTAGTTTCCCTGTTTATTATTTATGCGCATCTAATCCTCCCTTTTGAAGCATTCCCCAATGCAACATGAATGGGAAGCTTAACTCAACTTCAACTGAAGTGGCACATTCTTTTTTTGCACAGCAAGGTTGCATCTCCGGCTAGTATTGCCATCTCCATTCTTTCTGCTACATTTCAAAATCCACACATCATAAAAGCCGTAATGAGCCCTTCAAAATGAAGCCAAAATCCATGTCTTAGACATGTATGCTCACACCGCTGGCCAATTATACCCAATATTTTATTTAGTAGTTAGAATCCTGCAGTCCATTGTGGGCTATTGTTTTAAAAATGCTGGCAATTTTGCTTGTCTGAGTTGTTTTTAATCCAAAGAGATTAGTGGTTGGTTGGCAATGAAAGCCAAAGAAGAGGAAGATTTAGTGCTCTCATAAACTGTGCGAGTAGTCTTACAAAAAAAGGTGATTTCTTTTAAACACTCCAGTTTAGCACATTAAAGTTATATTTAGTAGAGTACCACATATACATGCATATAAGCCCGTCCGCAGATAAGACCACCATCAAATTATAAACAAAAATAGCATGAAAAATGCACCACCCACCGATAAGCCGACTCTCAAAATGTAGTACATTTTAGACTGGATTTTCTGCAGCTGGCACAGTTTTTTCAATGGTATTTTGGTTAAATGTTTAATGATAGGATAGAAGTGGTTGTTTAGTACTTTCAATTTGCCCTTCGCTACAAAAAGAAAGACAAAAATTAAATTCTAATCAGATGGGATGTTATCACTTGTAAGCCTGACCTACAACAATGCCTAGGCTGTAAAAATGATTGCTCTAAATTACGATCATGCTGATAATGGAATTTATTCCTCCACCATTCCCACCCTTCTCTAGACCAGCGCATTTTTATATCTAAAGAGAATGAAGCAATGTGTGAGGCAGACACACAATTCTGCCTTTATTATCCCTCAATTGGCGTTGCTCTAATAACAAAGATATTTTTTCAGACATTTTTCTCTGAGGCAACTTAAAGTCTTCTTACTCTGTCTAAGAACCACTGCATACTAAATTTAAGCAGGACATTATTAAATTACCTGTTATTAGTTCTGCCATAATTATGTTTCCACCTCAATTAGCATGCTCAAAAAAAAAGATGCAAAACCAAAGCACAAGATCTCAGAAACTGATCCCAGACACATCTAAGATCTTTCTGAAGGGCCAAGTCTTCAGAGAGCACTCGATCAGGGCCAAAAGTCTTTCTGAGGAAGGGATCTGTTTAGGCTCCACCAGCACCACCAAGAACAGGTCAACAAGTTCTAGATATGGTTGTACTTTATTCCAGGGATACAATACAAGTAGTCCTCGACTTACGAACACAACTGGGACCAGAATTTCCATTGCTAAGCAACGTGGTTGTTAACTGAATTGCACCCAATTTTACATCTTTTTTTGCCATGGTTGAACCACTGCAACTGTTAAGTGAAACACATGGTTGTTAAACGAATCTATTAACTTTTGCTTATCAGAAGCCAGTCGGGAAGGTTGCATATGGTGATCACATAATCCTGTAATCGTAAATACATGCCAGTTGCTAAGGGCCCGAATTTTGATCATGTAAGTATGAGTATGCTGCAATAGGCATACGTGCAAAGACCATTTGTAAGTGATGCTGTAACTTTGAACAGTTGATAAGCATATACAAAGTGCAAATATGGTTCTGACACTTGTTTTCTATAAAAAGAGCTATACTAGATACTACAGGGAAATGTACTACAGTAAAGGGCGCACTACCTTGTGAATTAAACCCACTTCTGAGTTATTGTCTAATCCACTGAGCTGATGTCTCTACACTTATTAAAGCCCAAAGTAAATCACAGAAGTAGCTCTAATTAGCAACCTAGCTGCCAAGCCTCTACTGACAGTTGTATTGTAAAAGCTCCAAGTACAAAAAGCCAGAAACCTGCATTAAAAGGCAGATCAAAAGACCAAGCTGAAGGATCTCAAGAGAGGAAAAAAGAACAAGTAAGTGTACCAATATTGCCACAGGGCAAAGCTTTTAGAAAAAAATTGTGTGAATGCTACCACCAACTCTCACAGCCTAGAAAGTCAAGCCATCTGGGCTTAATCCACAGCTGCTATCATAGTGAAGACACATTGACACACTTAACTATTTGAAACTGGTAGGTGCAAAATAGTTCCTTTTATGAAGTCAACAAAGCAAGAACAGGTGGGGATGAATAAAATAGAAAGATAGGAGATGCCAGCCCTTATTCCTTATGATAATGATATTTTATTCTGGTCATACATGGCCACCAGGTGCATGTCTATGGAGATTCTCTGTCACCCAGGTAATGGTTGTGCCAAAGGTGCTTTTTTCAAGAGGCAACTGGACTTTCTAGTTTTTATTTGAAGACGTTTCGTTTCTCAACCAAGAAGCTTCTTCAGCTCTGACTGGATGGTGGGGAATGATTGAAATATTGAAAAAGCAGCTTTGTGACCATTAGGTACATGGTTCCTTTTCCAAGCCAAGAGGCCAAAAAACCTAAAGATACAAGAGAAGAAAAATGGAACTATCAAAAGAATACTGATTGTTAAACTAAAGTTGAATCACTAGAGGGATGACAGAATCAAAAATTGTCGAGAACCATCTATCCCATGTTAATAATCCCTGAATGAACTCTATTATGAATACCAATTCACACTGGATTTTAAAAGAAACCCAGTAATCAACTGAAGGGAGAATCAACTCTTTAGAACTCAAATGTTTATTATGCTAGTTTCCCATTTATAATGTTCACTGGGTGTTATGTTCTAAATATTACTTTCTTTCCCTACTTTTGATCTTTTCCATGGTATTTTTCTCTTTCAATCATTTGAGATTACTCCAATACATACTTCCAATTATCATTTAATTCTTTTTTTTCATATGCCTGAATTTTTATAAGGTCCTATCACTTTCAGTGTTCACTACATCTGTTCTTCAGCCGGTCCAACCAACCTGTCAACCAGCCTATTCTCACAAGCGGAGACTGAAACAGGTAGGAGTTTTCTCCCAAGGAAGCGGGTTTCAAATAATTATTTTTTTTCTATTTAAAATTGGCTTTTTAAATTGAGTCAAGGGACCCAAGGGCAACCAATTTAGTTGGTGAAATACATGTGTCGCAAACCATGTTCCGGAAACTTTTTCAAAAGGCATTATACCGCCATCCTAGATATATTGTGTGGATAGCAGAGTTACAGTGACAATGCTCCATATTGAGTACAGCTGGCAGGCCAAGCTGAGCTGCTTAAAAGCAACTGTGCTACAATTGTAATTTGAGGTTTCTCAGTTAAAGAAGTGCTTGAAAGAATTCTCCAAAAACAAAGCTACATTATTTCCAAATCTATCATTTTTAATCTACTTTGGATGTCAATTCTTAATCGAGGAACACTCTAAAATATGGCTGACACTCTGAAACATATTTCCTGTATCGTATTTTATAATGTTTTTTATAAACGTTTATTATCTGAAATGTACCAGGAATAAAACCTTAGAAAACAGCATAGGAAACAGTCTATAGCCCCAATGTTTCTGAGTCATGTCTGGACCACTATGAAAAACACACAACCCTATTTATGGATCACCTGCAAAACATTTACAAGTAAAATTTACTTCTCTTCAAAGAACTGAGACTTGTTTTGATTAAATTTCAATTCAGCCATCATCAAACAGTCTGTAAACACAAGTTCAGAAGTTCCATACCTTCCCGGTAATTAGTAAATAAAAAGGAGAAATGAGTATCAATTGTCCAAATCTTTAAATTATTTTACTAGATGTTAGATGTAATGTTGAGATGTACAAGAATAAGATGGATACAATCCAAAGAACAACTACATATGATGATCTGGATGCTGTTGCACACTAATTTTTATCTGGATTTTTTTTTCAATTTCCCAATCTAGCTTATAGCCCGGTGCCTGGAAACTCTGATAGTTTCTCATCCAAGTATTAACTAGATCTTATCATGGTTAATTTTTTAGCACATACAAGATTGGCCAGGAGCTATTATATAACGTGATTTATGCTTTGTATAGACCCATTTTCTGTAGAATTTCCTATCACCCAACATCGCTACATTCAAACAACTCTTTAAATGCATTCTTTTCCCCCTTCCTAAGTAATTCTTTCTTTTCTCTCCTCCAAAATACAGCACTTTATTCCTTTTGCATAAATTCTATTCTTTTTTTTTTTGTTATTTCTTACAGCTTCTTTGCTTCAGGTGGAGGATAGAAAAGTGCTTTCAGATATCCTATGTTGTAAATTTACACACCAGCAAGACTTTAAGATATGGCTTCAAAAGATAGTATAGAATAGAATTCTTTATTGGCCAAGTGTAGTTAGACACACAAGGAATTTGTCGGTACAAATACTCTCAGTATACATAAAAGAAAAGATACATTGATCAAGAACCATAAGGTACAACACTTAATGACAGTCATAGGGTACAATAAGCAATCAAATCATACTAGGAAATAGTCAATATAGATCGTAAGGATACAAGCGATAAAGTTACCGTCATACAGTCACAAGTGGGAGGGAAAGGATGATCAGGAGTGATGAGAAGATTAATAGTAATAGTAGTGCAGACTTTGTAATAGTTGAATAGATCATCAGAGATGAAGGCTGTTTTTCACGTTAGAAACAGACAAAATATTTCACATGCATTCTCCCTCCTCCCAGTACTCAAATATGCAGTGGTTAGAATGCAGTACTGGTGATTGACTGCCGCCTACAATTTGGCAGTTTGAAACTTACCAGCTCAAGGTTGACTCAGCCTTCCAACCTTCTGAGGTGGGTAAAATGAGGAGACAGATTGTTGGGGACAATAGGCTGACTCTGTGAACTGCTTAGAGAGGGCTGTAAAGCATTGTGAAGTGGTATATAAATCTAAGTGCTATGGCTATTGCTATTATTTCCCAACTGCTAACCACAACATAAATATCTGCACTTTTCATCAAGTGTTGAAAATTATAGCATCTAGTTAAGGAATTTGATCTATTATTTTTAATTGGTCTCATGATTATTTTTCTAGAAACCATATCCCAAATGACTGGGTTTTTCTTCTTGCTGTGTAATATTAAGGAACTATTCTTACATTTAATAAATTTCCATTATGATATAGTATATATTGTCAATTTTGTGACTTCTGCTTATCTCCAATGTTAGCCTTGCAATTGTGTACAGTATCATTAGCAAAGGCAGGTTCCCCCAAAAAAATGTTGTGCCAAGTTTGAGCTGCTCTCAACATGTATGTGGTATAAAAAAGTGATATTTTTTCATTACATTTTTTACAAGACGATCACATGTGACAAAATATTTCTTATTTTCAATATTTATGTTGAATATTATATGTTATAAGGCACATTTTGTCTGTCTTGGTAACTACTAGTAGGGTTATGTACCATCTGTAGAACATTTTATAACAATTTCCCCTTACATTTATAGTTTGGAATACATTTTATTGATTTTTTTCTAGAGCTCTTTCATTCTTCCTGTTGTTATACTGTAATTGAAGTTTCCAATACACTTTATTTCAGTAACTATTTTTATATACTAAATATAATCTTGATTTGGCATAAATGTTTTAGTCGTCATCTTTAAGGTTCCATATTCTTTGTTAAAATCACTTTTTATTGGTCCTGCAATTTTCTAAATGCATCACTCATCGCGAATTTTTATCTGAGTAGTTCTGGCTATGTTTTTAGTTATTTTCTGAGGCTGGATATACCTTATCAGCATGTTTGATTAAATCTTTCTTGCCATATTTATCCCTGAAATAGAGCATGTGATGGTAAAACAGACTTATTCTTGGTTTAAAAATATTCCATATCTTAACAAACTTTGTCTTATAATTTTGGATTCCTCTTTTTCTTTGTACCATAAATATTTATGAAGTCCACTGGCTACACTAGCTCCTTCTATGACTGATACTCTGTTATTTGATGATTTCACACATTCTATGTTATTCATGACAGTTTGTACAATATTATTTATAAAGTTAGCAAATGCAAGTCCACCTCTTTCTTTTGAGTCTTACCAAATTTTAAGTTTTACCCTTAGTTTTTTCCTATTCTATATAGAACTGTGGATTAGATTTTGCCAAAATGTATTTTTAATCCAATTCACCCACTATGAAAGAACATTTGTTGCTAGTGGCATTGTTATTATTGTTTTTAGAAAGGAAAGTGAATGTGATTGTATGGGGAAGGTAAGAAGACTTTCTGTGATATTTTACTTTGGAGAAATATTTTGTTTTATAAGCTCAATACAGGAAAGTAATACAATGTAATGAAAGTACTATTAGCATAATATATATTTAATTAGAAATCTAATTGCTTAAAATTAGTTATCTGCTGATAGCCCCTGTTGTCAATTATTATGTTAATGATGCTGATTTTAATATTTATTTTTGCTTTTAATTTTTGTTTTTGTGGTTATGAAATGTGTATTTTATACACACATATACAGAAAAAACACATGGTAAGCCTCCATGAATATTTACACAAACAGAAAGGCAGGAAAGAATTTTAATAAATAAAAATTATTGTGCCAAGGTTCTTCCCATGGTTTATTCTTTTTGTCTTTAGCTGTTTAATGAAAATTTCTTTGATTTTTTTAGAATTGCTGAGTGTTTATAGTGGCAGATCCAGAAAAACACGTAGTTCCACCCAAATGAAATCTTTTTGTTGAACCTGCTTTTCAGATCCTACTCAGGAAGGAGGGAAAAAAGTAGCTTCAGCTAATGAACATAAAAAGTGTAAAAATGTTAAAAGACTTGTTCTCATGCTCCAAAACTTTCCTTTCCCCAAAAAAGTCAGGATTCAAATCCACTCATTTACTGATGGAACACTTCTGCCTTCTTCAACAAAAAGTAATGGTAATTGTTGCATATTGGATATTACTGCATTTTAAAAATAATATTTTAAAATAATATTTTTAAAGTGCAGTAATAAAATATGCATTTTAAAAATATTTTTTGTGTGTGTGTGTTTGTGTGTGTAAACTGAACAAGGAGGGATTTAACCTGGAAATAAGGAGAAACTTTCTGACAGTGAGAACAATCAACCAATGGAACAGCTTGCCCTCGGAAGTTGTGGGAGCGCCATCACTTGAGACTTTCAAGAAGAGATTGGACTGCCATTTGTCAGAAATGGTGTGAGGTCTCTCGCTTGGGCGGGGGGTTGGACTAGATGACCTACAATGTTCCTTCCAACTCTGATTATCTGTTAAATCTGTGTGTGAATAGACTAAAAAAAAAAAAGCCATGATGTAACATTATGAGAATAAAACTCTGGCTGTCTTCCTTGAAAAAAGTTTGAAGCTTCGTTAAAAACAAAACCCAGTGTAATGTTACATTTGAATCTAGTTTAAAACAAGTTAACATCATAAGCATCATGTTCGAGATCAGTTTGAATTTAACTATGAATAAGTAAAAACAACAACCTAATTTTCTAAACAAGGCATTTTAGAGATCCAAACTCATATCTCCAAGCCCATTCAAGACAGACGACTTCCAAAAGGCACGGCAAATTCACCACAGGACAGGAGCATGTAAGCCCAAAACTCACACAGGATCATCTTTATAATGCTATCCTGGACATAAACTGTTTCAACTCCTACCCTCAAAACAACGCTATAGACCCCTGCACACCAGAACAACTAGACACAAGGACAGTTTCTTCTCGAATGCCATCACTCTGCTAAATAGATAATTCCCTCAACACTGTCCAACTATTTACAAAGTCTGCACTACTATTGCTATTAATCTTTTCATCATTCCTTATCACCCATCCCCTCCCACTTGTATGACTGTAAGGTTGTCGCTTGTATCCTTATGATTTATATTGACTGTTTCGTAGTATGATTTGATAGCTATTGTACCCTATGACTATTATTAAGTATTGTACTTTATGATTCTTGACTCTTGACAAATGTATCTTTTCTTTTATGTACACTGAGAGCATTTGCACCAAGACAAATTCCTTGTGTGTCCAATCACACTTGGCCAATAAAGAATTCTATTCTATTCTAAAACTAAATCACAACCGAGCGTCATATGCTAGGGCACTCAGGTTAAAAAATGTCTCAAATAACTCTCCAGTTCACCTTTTAAACCCTGAAAAATTGTTGCAGTTAAGTAAAAGAGAGTCTTCAAAAAAATAATGAAAATGAAGATTGAGTTTCACCGTTATTTTCAATTTCATTTTATTTCATGTGGAGGACTCTGCATTCATGTGACAAAAGAATTTTAGAAAAGTATTTTCAAAAGGTCTAAACCTGTATGGATTGGAAAACAAATCCTTTGAACAATTCATTCAAGCAAACTTTAATAAAATAAAATAAAAACGTCTTGTGTAACTTAAAGTTCAGGGTTGTTTTTCTTTCATGGCATAACTTTCCACACAGTCTTTCACAAAGCATCAGCCTTAAAAAAACTGATAAAAAGGGACAACTGGGACACAGTTTGGCTACACAAATCTGCTAGTACAAAGCTAGATTTTTTTTTCTTGTATGACCTCTACATCAATTATATTATTCACAAATAGCAAATTTAAAACCATAAATAGTGGATACTTCTCCTCTTGTAAGTTTAATTTGCATTTTCTTCCAGATTCCCAAGCATGTGTCCACTCAGAATTCAAATTTACCTCAAATATTTGCAGCTAAACTGTTTAAAATGAAATACTATTTCCAGAAATGCTACCATAAACACATCATAATTCTTTATTTTTAACATTTGGGGATGATAAAGCTCTGGAAATTGCTTGGACAAGTTGCACTGTGTATAGTTTGCCCTGTAGTATAGTCTCCAACGCAGGCTAAATCTCAGCATTCAGCCTTATTGTTGGGTTACATATACATTTTGTGTGAATCATGCCTAAATCATATTATGAAGTCATAATAATATAAGCTAAACAAGCAGGGGTGGGATTCAATTTTTTAAAATAACCGTTCTGTGGGCATGGCTGGGTGGGCATGGCTTCTTTTTTGCAGCACCTCCCCCCGTTTTTGTTTTTTTTTTGCCTCCTGGGCCTCAGGGAAGCCTCCTCCCAGGAAGCTTTCCTGGGGCCGAGGAAGGCAAAAAACAGAGCGCGAGGGGGGGGCGTGCAGTACCCTCCTGCACTCCATTTTTGGGCCTCCTGGGCCTCAGGGAAGCCTCCTGGGCGAAGCAGTAAGACAGCAAGGGGGATCCTGGCACAGCTGAGCATCAGAACAGCTGATCGTCGGGGGGGGAGAAATACCTTAAGGAGTGACTGAGTGGGGGATAATGCAGTCAGCGATGTCAGGCATGTGCACAATATCGCGCATGCATGATAAGGACTGCCTGGGAGAGGAGGGGCAGGCGGAGAGGGATGGGGCCAACCAGGGGCACCATTTGCCGGTTCTCTGAACTGTATAGAATCATAACAACCAGTTCTATAGAAGGGGTCCAAACCGGTAGAATCCCACCCCTGTAAACTAAGTAAAAAAATGTTCCTCTTATCTTATGATTCCTAATAAGCATCACAAATTCAAATGTAGCATAGATTATGCACACCCTAGGCAGCCTTAAGGTTACAGGTAGTCCTCAACTTATGATAATTTTTTGTTGCTGAGCTAGGTGGCAGTTAAGTAAATTGCAGCCTGTTTTACCATCTTTTTTGCAAATCACTGCAGTTGTTAAGTGAATAATATGGTCTTTAAGAGAATCCCGATTCCCTCAATGACTTTAAACGTATTTAAACTTCAGGGTTGTGTTCCCCCATCTCTGCTATCAAGAATCAATCAACTGGCAACTTTATTTCTAACATACAGCTCGCTGCACAAAATTGATGAGGTCATTACATCTCTAAAATGCTGCAATGTAAATTCTGCTCAAAACGAATACTGGCAATGAGTCTTGTCTTTGTCCCATCACTTCTCACAGCCTCACCTTTCTGTGTACACTTATTCTGTTTTATAATCGTTTTAATGAGAGAAAATACACAAACAGTTTCACAACACAGAACCTTTTCCTGTTACTGTTATATTTGGAAGCATTTCATTCAATTTCCACCCAAGTAAGGACAAGCACAACGAATTCAGAGAAATAGGCAGGAACATACTGGATGAAACTTCACAAAGGTCAAGACCTCACATCTGTGGGAGTAGCAACAGCTTCTGTGCTAGTCCTGAGAAATGTCCAGGCATAGGTGCAGAGGAGGATGTGAACAGTCGGGGCAGATAACTCATCAAATATGAAACAGGTTTCCAGGTTTTATAGTGTAGTATAAAATAGAAATATCCCAACAGCTATTTCAATTTAGCATCAGTAACAGATGACCCATTAATTCAGCAGGAGAATTTATTATTTCAATCTAGAAATAGTGGAAAATATTAGTAGCTCACTTGGTAGATGTTGGTCATAGTTTGTTCTCCGTGCTTGTTGTTTAGTTTCTGAACATTTCATCACCAGGCTAGGTAACATCATCAGTGTGACCAGAGGTGGTATTCAGCACGTTCTGACCAGTTCTGGAGAACCGGTAGCAGAAATTTTGAGTAGTTCGGAGAACCGGCAAATTTCACCTCTGACTAGAGATTTTACAGCTTCCTTCCCCTGCCACATGCATCAAGCCACGCCCACAGAACCGGTAGTAAATTTTTTTGAATCCCACCACTGAATGTGACCAACTGACCACCTAAGAACTAAAATAGCAGAAGAGAATTGAAACAAGGCACTTCAACCAAAGTTCCGCTGATTATGTTACCTAGCCTAATGATGAAATGTTCAGAAATGAACCAACAACCTCAGAGAACAAACCAACAGCAACATATTTGGATCTGTTTTTAATTATCTTAATGCTTCTTTTTTAAAGATGACCAAATGTAACAACTATTCTATAAATAATTGCTCCTGGGATAGAATTCTTGATAGATGAAGTTGGTTCACACAGGAATGAGATAAGGGCCATTATTGAAATTCCCATTTCTATATACTTATTAAAAATAAGATTTTGCCCTTAGACATCCTTTTTCTGCCTTTTCTTCCAGACCAGGAATGGGTAAACCAGTAGTCCTCCAGATACGGTTAGGTTTCTTCTACCATCAACTCCACCTGCTGTGACTAATGGCAGGACTGATGTGAGGTGTAATCCAATATTTGAGGACCATTTTCCATCCTTGTATTAAATTTTAAAAAGCTGCCACCATTCTGACTGAATGTAGTTGTGGATTCAACAATACCAGAGTTGAAAGTCAATAAATTAACTCAGCATTTCTGAAACTGTAGGAATAGCTCTAGTTTTAGATGGACAATTCATGGAGCTTGCTTGCTTTTCCCTAATAGTCTACCACTGGATATAATTGCAGGCAACTGATCTCAATGTACACGGATGAAATTAAAAAGTGATTAAATGGTTGACATTTTCAATAAAGAATGAGTAAGAATTTTCTTTCCTTTTCAATATCCCATTTCCCCTGAAGAAAACAAGTTTGTGTTTCTTTCACAAGTAGTTCTTCTGAGCTTTTCTGTCCTTACACTGCCACTACTTCAACATGGCTTCCTCCATGATTTTCAATTGGGCCTCTGGGGAGAAGGTTTGAGATCCCTCCAGTTAACTGACAGACCATCTCATTAGTTATATTAAATAGTTCCAAATTCATTTTTTTTTCTTCCTTTTGAAACATTTATCTTTGCAATTTGTCAGTTGTATCCTTCTTACCACAATTATTCTATCTCTTCAGCCGGTTGTTTTGACATTTTGTGAAAATACCATTTTTGTTTTCTGCTTCTGTCATCTCTGTCTAGGTCCCCTCCTTTCATTTTTACTTTTCCATTTTGCTTCCAAGCCTTGGGAAAAGGTCAGATATGCTCCATCCATTCTGAAGTCTAGACAAGCTTCATTATATTGCATTACTGTTGCAGGAAATTACGAGACTCAGACTTTGGAATCCAAAAATAAGTTAGTTTTATTTGCGCAAGCAGGTTCAGAGTATTTTAGTGAGAGACACTTCTGAACAAATTTCTTATAGAACAGCACATGCCTATATACTTCTTCAGAAGGAGCAAAACATATCAGTCATTCATTGGTTACTTGAAACACAGCTTTCCCCCTCCCCTGTTGCTAGGCTAGGATGGCTGGATGTCACAAACCCATCTTGCTAAACTCCCTAGCTTGTGGTTTTGTTACAAGTGAGACAAGGTTTCTTGGCAAATATGAGTTTGTGACTGATAGATGATCCTTGTGGTTTGGCTTTTCACACTTCCTTGTTCTTTCTCTTCCTAATATCACATATTTCACTATCTATAAAACTTGTATCATTATTTAATATATTTTTATGTCCTGCCTTATTATCACCAGTAAGACCATGAACAGACCCAATGAAGGAGTTCACCATTCCACCTCAATTACAACATGCAAGCATGGCCAAACAGTCAAACACAATTAGTGTACTAATTACTCTCTGAAAAGTGGCCCATCTAACTTTGCTGCTAATGCAAGTGGCAGACAAGAGTTCAGGGCTAGAAAAGCTGCATTACTTTAAACAAAGTTCTTCTTTGCTTGCCTGACCTTTTCCAGAAGTATCCGTATATCTCATGTTTTCTTTTTTTTACAGTGAATCACCGTTGCATATAAAATGCAATGCATCTTAAAATAAGATTAATCATCAAAAACAAATCTGTAGCAAAGAAACAAATAGTCAAAATAATAATGCAAGTTCTGAAGATTGTTTTTAAAAAAATCTCTCCTACAATCCCAGCTGGCCATTATTTGGTCCTAACATGAATCTCAGCTGGCGTTTCTAAAATAAATATATTCAAAAATATGGTAGCAACATCAAAACATCTCTATTCCAAATTTCATTTGCTAAACCAGGGGGCTCCTAAACTCTTTGTCATAATTCTGCCTTTACTAATGCACACACTTCCCCTAAAGATCCAAATATCAAAATGAATATAGGTGAACAATGAAAACAAAACAGAAAAATTGTATTTTTAATAAAGACATAAAAAGAAAAGTTTGTGCCTCCTCCACCACAATACTCACTTTGAAATTAGTATTTTAGGAAGAGCGCATTGTTTGGTACAATATGTATAACAATGTACAACTAAAACATTCTTCACACCTTCCCTGGACTCTGCACCAAGAGAAGTAATAACACCTTACAGTTTCGGCAATCCTGTGCTAAAGAGATGAATGAATGGGATTTTTCCAATCAAGATTTTGTAGTGTTGTCTATATTGGCCTCTTAGGTTCAAACAGCAGAAAATATATTAGAAGTAAAAAAAGAAAGTTTAATTACAAGCTTTATTCTAAATACAGAGAACACAAGTCTCTCTAAACCACTTGCTATCTGTCTTCCAGGATAGCTTTTCATTAGATTGCAAAAATTCAGAAGCACAAGAAAATAATAGCAAGAGAGGTATATTCATTTGAGCTCTTGACTCTATCAAGCATATGCCATGTATTTGAATGAGTGACTATACTTGATAATACCACTGCTTTTCTTTTCAATGTTCAACAACCTGCTTTGTTCCCATTTATCTTTGCAATCTGGCTCAAGTTCCCCTCACATATCCAACATCTTAGAATCTTGCAAGACCACCTTGATGCTACACAAAACTATCAAAATCTCCTGAAAACTATTAAGATTTTAAATTAATCTTCCAGATCCTGAGGTGTTGCTAAACTTTGATCTACTTGGCAGAAAATAAGAAATCACACACACAGTTTCAACAACCTGCTGGTAGTATTCTTATCATGTTATCAAACATCCAAGATTTGAAATAGGTTTGGAATAAGAAAAAGTCTTGCCATTCTACTGTAATGCAAAAGCATTTGGAACAGATGGACATCCCAAACCAGGGAATTATTTTTTTTACGCTATGGAAGTGTGGGAATGATAGCAGTAAGATTATAATCAAGGGGCCATTATATGTGTTAAACCAGGCATGTAATCACAAGCAGCTTTCTCCAACTTGGAGAAACAACTACTAAATGTTTTTGGACTATACTTCCTAGAATTCAGCAAATCCTACTTGGCTTGGAAGTGTGGAGAAGGCAGGACACAAGTACTTAAAAAGAAGCAACTGCATTGAAAATAGTACCCTACCACTTGAAAGTCATTCCCATATTCAAAGTGTATTAAGTCAAAATAATGTTGTAATAAAAGAAATAATTGAATCTAACTGTAGCCTCTTCCCCAACTATGCGGAATAACCTTGTTCAGAATAATACTGAAATATTTTAAGTTGTATTTGGCACAAAAACTTAACAGACGATGATACCTCCTGCATAGAGGGGATATGTTGGAGATAAAGTAATCCAGCAAAGTTTATCAATCATTAAAGAATTTCAAAATAAAAAGGTGGGGACGCAGCAAAATACAAAGTTAAAACCACACCTGCCCTTCATAGATCAGAAAATGCATAAACTAAAGATGTGGAAGATTTAAATGTGAACATGTAGTTTAACAGATCAAATTCCAGATCAACATCAACATCATCAAAGGTTGACTCAGCCTTCCATCCTTCTGAGGTGGGTAAAATGAGGACCCAAATTGTTGGGGGGAAATATGCTGTTTCTGTAAACCGCTTAGAGAGGGCTGTAAAGACTCTAAAGCGGTATATAAGTCTAAGTGCTATTGCTATTTGGCTTGTTCTAATTTTCAATTTTTAAAAAGGCATTTCACAAGACAAAATGGTAGTTGAATGTTGATCTGTCTTCCAATCCTAGCCCTCCAGATACCCTATGATCTTATTATTTTAATAATTGGGAGAATCCCTCTTTTTTTAAGAGTTGGAAAGGACCTTAGAAGTCTTCCAGTCCAATCCTCTGTTCAAGCAGAAGACCCTATACCATTTCAGACAAACGGTTGTCAAATCTCTTTTTTAAAATCTGTAGTGATAGAGCACACACAACTTCTGGAGGCAAGTTGTTCCACTGATTAATTGTTCTAACTGTCGGGAAATTTCTCCTTATTTCTAGGTTGGGTCTCTCCTTGATTAATTTCTATCCATTGCTTCTTGTCCTGCCTTCAGGTGTTTTTCAGAAAACAAGAATGAAATGAATACTTTATATTTGTGAACCCAGCCTCGGGGCACTAAAGATGGAAAGCTATACCTTCTATACCTATGCAGCCAGCAAGTAACACAATTTCACCTCCTCTTTCAAGCACGGCTCTTAGACATGTGGGAGAACAGGTTTATTCTGACATTCCTTCAGCCTAGATCAAGTGACTGAAATATTAAACATGATCACTTTGACTGCAACACCAGATAAATCTGAATCCACATTACTTGTCAAGAGAAGGTCTAATCCCTTCAGTGCAGTACAACTTGCATAAGCAATTTGGTCTATGCTACAGGATTTTTACTCAAAAATCTATCAAATGAAACCACAATAAGTATGCAAATGTGGCTTGAAATATATAGTTTTGTATTATCCCTCATAAATATATGCTGCCTTTGCTCAACAGCAATTTTAAATGATGTTTTGACAGATGAAAAACTGAGCATCTCCAACAGTTATTTCAATCCACCTAGCAGAAATGTGTTCAGCATTTTGAGCTAAGGGAAAAGCAGAAAAACAGAGGAGATAAATTGTATGTCCAACACCCCTTCCTTACTTGACATTTATCTTTCTCCTGGCATTGCCTCAGGCATTTGGCTGAGACAAGGGAACCATCATTCCATCAAAACGTCTTTGTGCAAACTGCTTTCTGTCTCTCCAAATCAGGCTGGTGGTAGCCATACTGGATGTGTTCTGCTATGTACTTAGAAATAAAAGCAATGGTGATCCTAAATCTCACTCCGATCATCATTATATCTCTAATAAAAGCTTCCTGTGCTTTATTAACATAGGGTTTCCTAGGTCCAGCTGGACACGTATCAATGCAGCAATTCCCACTCAAAAAGAGCTGAGGACAAAATGAAACACATGATAGATCTAAGCCGACAATTTATTAACTTCCACCAAGGCAATTTTTGCAGTCAACCATACCAAGAAACTGGACTCCAGGCTCAAATTTCAACTTATAAGCTATTTCATGTACATGCTGTAGGACAAATCCATTGAAATGGAACATACTTAGTTCAGCCAATGTGTTTAGGAGGCGTTTTGAATCATTCCTCCTGCAGTACACAACTGCCAATCACTATGTTAGAAACTTCTTCATATTCCCAAACTGCACCATCTGTGCTGAAATTCTCATTACTAAACTGCTTCTGCAGAAGGCTGATCAGCAAATGGTGAGAGAATCTTTATACATACCAGTGACCCATTGAGCATGTGTGGGTGATAGTAATTTAACTGGTGCAAGTACAGTCACGCTACATCAGTACGGTAACTTGCAAGACTACATGCCAATTCCATAGCAAAATCAATTGGAAGAGGCTGCTAGAGTCTTCAGCGCAGACTTCTTGGGTATTTCAGCTGGCATAAAAGCTTGTAAAAGCAGGCACAGTCCTCACAAGGTGACCACCCCACACCCATAATTCTGGACTCTATTAGGTCATAAGTAGAGGATTACCTTATATGTTTTTAGTGTTTTAGTGTTTATTCACATATGCTTCCCTGCCACATTTATCAGACATTTGTACATTTTTAAAGACTTAAATGCAACAGAAAAAGAAATTGTGATCTATAAATCTATGGGCCTTGATCTAAATCTTGACATTTCCTCAAATATATAAACATAAACAGAAAATGCCTCTGCTTCAACATAAACTAAATGAGTAATCTTAGTCTTCTACCCATTAGAATGATAATGTATCAGAAGATCCATTTTTCTCCAGAATGTTCTTATACTCTGCAATATTAATTTGAAATATCTAATCAATCTACCATTTTTTCAAGACTGGGCCAAAAAACAAGCAAATTATGGTTATGCCAGAGGCACTCTTATTTTTTCTTTGTACACTACTCTTAAACAGCTGCTTTACTGCTCTAATTTCTCTTTTTCAGAAATGAATTCTGGTATTTTTAAGTTTTAAAATGAGCAAAGGGATGTTATGTTTTATCTTATTTTTTTTAAATAAAGTTTGATTTGATTAAATCCATCTAGTTCCCATAGAGGAAAAGGAGGAGTGAATCATCTACTCACTTAAATCAATGTTATAGAATCAGGAGGCAGGCTATTGAAATTATTTCACTTTTTACATTTTTTACCTTTTAATAACCCAAAATAGGGTGTCAGAACACTCTTTCTCACACACAGAGTCAGGTAAAGCATCTCTTAGAAGACAGGTGGTAAGAATGGGAACTACAGGCTGCTACCTTAAAGCAAGAGGCAAGGCCAGTTTGTGAAAATTGAGAAGGCTCCTGGAAAAGGGGGCTTGAGCCTTGGACTACAACTGCTTTAACATTAGGTATAATTAATGTCCAAGAAGACATTGTAGTCAAAAAATGTCACCATGTAACATTTAAAATATTGGTTCCTTGACAAATATTACTTGAATAGATAGCAAAAGATAAAAGTTGAGCTACGCAATCCATGATAGTTCATAGTTCAGCTTCCAATTAAAAAAAGAGTACTTTCGAAGGACTGTTTCTCAACTAAGTAAACAAAATCTATGGGGAAAATAGGAGTATTAAGCATGTTCATCCCCTTCAGTTAACAGAAATATATAAAAGATGGAAAGAACAATAAAAGGCAGCTTTACTTGGAAGAGCTAACATCCTTTTGACAATATCTCTTCACACCGTCAAACAATAACAGGTGCCTATCCCAGGTTTTTGGAAAGGACTCAACAGGTGGATAAAAATGCCAAATCCAGTAAAAACATCTGGCTGTGCATTGAACAGTAACAATGATGATGATGCAACCATACTGGACTTAATTGGTCTTGCAAGGCTAAGTGATTCTATCTATCTATCTATCTATCTATCTATCCATCCATCCATCCATCCATCCATCCATCCATCTCAGCCTTCCATCCTTCAGAGGTGGGTAAAATGAGAACCCAAATTGTTGGGGGCAATATGCTGACTGTGTAAAACTGCTTAGAGTGGGCTGTAAAGAACTGTGAAACAGTATATAAATCTAAGTGCTATTTCTATTTCTATTTTTCTATTTCTCTATCTATCTATCATCTATCTATCTATCTATCTATCTATCTATCTATCTATCTATCTATCTATCTATCTATCTAGGCTTGGTTGTTCTTTTGCAGACATTTCATTATCCAAACTAAGTAACACCATCAGTGCTAGTCATAAATTACACAGCATAATTTTTAATACTGTACTTTATATAAAACATAAAATATTGTCTCCAACTCGACTTTTTCCAGAATAACCAACAATGCAATTATCCCAAAGTGGTGAAATTTTAATTATAAGCCATGATCCCCTTCATTGTCACACATAAGAAAGATGCTGGTGGGTTCTCTCTGCCATCATAATCCACATAAATATGAGCTGCTTTGCCAAGAAACCTCTACGGTTATCTTACTGCTGTTTGGTACATTGCTTACAAGTACCCTGAAAGAAATAAAACTTTTGAGCATCACAGAATGAATGCTTGAAGCTGATCCAATTGAAAAGAATTAGAGTCAGATCAGGGTGAAACTTCAAGCAGAAAAAATAATAATTCAACCAAGTGTACATTATATTTCAATATAAAAACTTGGAAACAATCAGAACGGAGCATTTTGACCTTCTCATAAACAAATATTAATATAGTACAAATTCAACATGCATAGAAAATAATTTAGGACTTTGAGACATTGCTATTGAAAACATCATTTTACCAATATTTTTCTTTTTAAGTCTTAAAATTAGCTGTTAGCAAAACACTAAAGACATTCTTTTTTAAAAAAAAAAAAAATCTCATATTCTCTAAACCAGTGATCCCCAACCTTTTTTACGCCGCGGCCCGGTACCGGCATCAGCTGGGCGCCGCCATCTTTTTGATGAAAAAGTGCTTCCGGTGACCTCACGAAGCACGTTTCATCAAAAAATAGAGGCGGCGCCGCGCTTCGGTGAGCTTTTCCGGTAGAAATGGCTTTCACCCAGAAAAGCTCACCGGAAGCGCAGGCGCCGCCATCTTTTTTGATGAAACGTGCTTCCGGTGAGCTTTCTACCCGGAAAAGCTCACCGGAAGCGCTGGCGCCATCTTTTTGATGAAAACGTGCTTCCGGTGAGCTTTCTACCCGGAAAAGCTCACGGAGCGCTGCGCCGCCATCTTTTTGATGAAAACGTGCTTTCGGTGAGCTTTCTACCCGGAAAAGCTCACCGGAAGCACTTTTTCATCAAAAAGATGGCGGCGCCAGCAAGCCAGCGGCCCGGTAGGACTTGTTCCACGGACCGGTACCGGTCCGCGGACCGGTGGTTGGGGACCCCTGCTCTAAACAATTACCTTGCTTTATAAATATAGAACAATTATAATTAGGTTTTTCATCTTTGAGAAAGCCAAGAAAAGAATATCATATACTATATTATAAAACAAAGCAAACTTTATCATAATCTAGGATTATTTCTCAGAAAAAACATCTGCAAAAAAACAGGCAAGCTCAGAGTCCACCCTGACTACAAATATTCTCCTTTATTAAAATTAGAAGTAACTGATCATATTGAGTAGGTGAGGCTCTCTCTACCAAAAGTAGAGAAATATCAGTCCTGGGTCTCCCCTTCTCACTAACACTTTCCTATTCCCTTTGTCATACCTTGACATCCCTCCCCAAAATTTTCATATATTTTCTTCTTTTAAAATAGTGTCATTTTATTAATCTCTGAAGAGATTCATCTACATTATATAAAACACTTTCTGACAAAAGCTAGATTTGGGGTAAAATGGCATTTTATTGTCAAAAGGAAAGCATTTTTTCCTCCCATCCCCACAGAAACCTAGAAATTCCTTATTCAATACAGGAGATGAAATTAAAAGTATCCCCATCAACTGGCTGTCCAGCCTCCGTAAACCAACAAGGTATGGCCAGATAATGTGATCTTGTAGGCCACAGGTCTCCAAACATAGCAACTTTAAGACTTGTGGACTTCAACTCCCAGAATTCTCCAGTCAGCTGGCTGGAGAATTCTGCGAGTTGAAGTCTGCAAGTCTTAAAGTTGCCACATTTGGAGACCTGTTGTAGGCAGTCATCTCTCCCTGAGATGAAGGCTTGTGCCGTATTATCCTTTCAACATCAAAAGGATGCCCAAATGATGGAACAGAGGAATTGAGCTTATATGAACTGTATTCTAATGCATGAAAGCCTAATTTTTGCCTTTTCTGGTTTTTCATATATACACTGCTCAAAAAAAATAAAGGGAACACTTAAACAACACAATGTAACTCCAAGTCAATCACACTTCTGTGAAATCAAAATGTCCACTTAGGTAGCAACACTGATTGACAATCAATTTCACATGCTGTTGTGCAAATGGAATAGACAACAGGTGGAAAGCATAGGCAGTTAGCAAGACATCCCCAATAAAGGAGTGGTTCTGCAGGTGGTGACCACAGACCACTTCTCAGTTCCTATGCTTTCTGGCTGATGGTTTGCTCACTTTTGAATGCTGGCGGTGCTTTCAGTCTAGTGGTAGCATGAGACGGAGTCTACAACTCACGCAAGTGGTAGTGCAGCTCATCCAGGATGGCACATCAATGCGAGCTGTGGCAAGGTTTGCTGTGTCTGTCAGCATAGTGTCCAGAGCATGGAAGTGCTACCAGGAGACAGGCCAGTACATCAGGAGATGTGGAGGAGGCCGTAAGAGGGCAACAACCCAGCATCAGGACCGCTACCTCCACCTTTGTGCAAGGAGGGACAGGAGAAGCACTGCCAGAGCCCTGCAAAATGACCTCCAGCGGGCCACAAATGTGCATGTGGCTGCTCAAACGGTCAGAAACAGATTCCATGAGGGTGGTATGAGGGCCTGACGTCCAAAGGTGGGGGTTGTGCTTACAGCCCAACACCGTGCAGGATGTTTGGCATTTGCCAGAGAACACCAAGATTGGCAAATTCTCCACTGGCGACCTGTGCTCTTCACAGATTAAAGCAGATTCACACTGAGCACATGTGACAGACGTGACAGGGTCTGGAGAGGCTGTGGAGAACGTTCTGCTGCCTGCAACATCCTCCAGCATGACCGGTTTGGCAGTGGGTCAGTAATGGTGTGGGGTGGCATTTCTTTAGGGGGCTGCATAGCCCTCCATGTGCTCGCCAGAGGTAGCCTGACTGCCATTAGGTACCAAGATGAGATCCTCAGACCCCTTGTGAGACCATATGCTGGTGCGGTTGACCCTGGGTTTCTCCTAATGCAAGACAATGCTAGATTTCATCTGGCTGGAGTGTGTCAGCAGTTCCTGCAAGATGAAGGCATTGATGCTATGGACTGGCCCGCCCATTCCCCAGACTTGAATCCAATTGAGCACATCTGGGACATCATGTCTCGCTCCATCCACCAACGGTACATTGCACCAGACTGTCCAGGAGTTGCGGGATGCTTTAGTCCAGGTGTGGGAGGAGATCCTTCAGGAGACCATCCGCCACCTCATCAGGAGCATGCCCAGGCGTTGTAGGGAAGTTATACAGGCATGTGGAGGCCACATACACTACTGAGCCTCATTTTGACTTGTTTTAAGGACTTTACATCAAAGTTGGATCAGCCTGTAGTGTTTTTTTCCACTTTAATTTTGAGTGTAACTCCAAATCCAGACCCCCATGGGTTGCTAAATTTGATTTCTATTGATAATTTTTGTGTGATTTTGTTGTCAGCACATTCAGCTATGTAATGAACAAAGTATTTAATAAGAATATTTCATTCATTCAGATCTAGGATGTCTTATTTTTGTGTTCCCTTTATTTTTTTGAGCAGTGTATTTTCCCCCAAAGGATATGAATTGCCTCCCTCTATTGAAAGAGGCACAGCCTCTTTTCATTACCCAGTAATAAAATCAAGATGATCCGATTCCCATGTGCAACCAATCTAGCTTGCACCATTCAGGTGAGGAAAAGGTACTTGTTCAGTATTGTTGTGGTCAACATGAATCCAGTGGAAATATAATTGATGATATTCCAAAAGTACAATGGCTGAACTCAACATAGAGGCCTCAATAAACAGAGCTGCAGCTGAGCATCTTTCCACTCTATCTGGAATGGCTGGCAAAAAAAAAAAAAAAAAATCATTGTGGCCTGAACTAGATCAAAGGGAAGGCCAACTACAGGACACTCTTTACATGATAAAGAAACCCCAAAGAACAGTATTTAAGCACAAACATTAAAATAACCAGCCTTCCAACTACAAAAATCATTCGAGTTTATAGTAGAATATTGACAGTTTATGCCAGCTAAAACGGAATGCAGTAGAATGTTATGGAGTTTATAGAGACCTGTGTATTAATGTTCAGATTTTATAGCACGCAGGGGAACCCAAGATTCTTGTGGAACTGCAAGCAGCCTTAGCCAGAATGAAAAAAATAACACTTTTTTTTTTTTGCTATTGCACAAATATGCACACAATTCTTATTCAGAAGCTGCAGGTGGGTCATAGATTTCCCACTTCTGGTTTAAAGTGTAACAATGACACTGTTATCGTAGTCCTAGTAATCTGAACAGAGTGCTGAAGGAAGAAACTGAAGAAATCCAGCTTCACACTGAAAGGGAGGGAGGGAGGGAGGGAGGGAGGGAGGGAGGGAGGAATGAAGGAAGGAAGGAAGGAAGGAAGGAAGGAAGGAAGGAAGGAAGGAAGGAAGGAAGGAAGGAAGGAAGGAAGGAAGGAAGGAAGGAAGGAAGACTTCACAGTGAAAGGAATAGTGCACCTCTTCTCTACCATTCTTCAAATTCACAAATTCAATTTTTACTATTCAGAAATGCAGCATGACCTGGTATCTGTTGCACAAGGCAATATATCAAGCCAGAACACAGTTGATGGCAGAAATATGCCTGAATTCAGCAAGAGGAAGATTGTGTCTCAAACCATTTAACTGCAAGAACTTTCCCCAGGCAAAACAATTCTAATCCTATCATGAGGCATGATATAGCAGAGTTAAGTCAGAAGACTCCTCGCACTTCTGTTTAAATGCCAGGATAAAATTGCAGAATGTGCAGCGTTATGCTCTATAAAATTAAAGGAAGAAAACATCCTTATTTATTGATGTTTTTCTTCTCCACCCTACTTCACTGAGAAGGGTCCTTATTTGGTAAGGAGGTGCATCTCGGAAGGGAATGAGGAAATTATGAACTTCCTTTAAATTAATTTATCTTCAGATTCAGGCCAATTATTTTGCTTACCTATTACCAGTGTAATCAAATGAAAACAATCCAAAAACCTGAGATGGTTCTCCACTATTCAGAAGACCAAGTATTCATTAAAGCAGGGGTCTCCAACCTTGGCAAGTTTAAGCCTGGAGGACTTCAACTCCCAGAATTCCCCAGCCAGCTGGCTGGGGAATTCTGGGAATTGAAGTCCTCTAGGCTTAAACTTGCCAAGGTTGGAGACCCCTGCATTAAAGCCACCATACAATTGAAATGACTTCTATCCTCATTTCCTTTGGACCTGCCCTCACCTCTAGTTGCTTTTCTTACAGGCAAGAGAAAAGACATTCAGCGAGCCTCAACCGCCGTGAATGACTACACTTAATTGGACTTTATTCTTTTCCAACTCAAGTCATTAATCCATAAATCCAAGCCAAGGAATAATTTACAGCTCCATCCTTCACAAGAGTGAATCTTCAATGAGACAAGGAGCCAAGAAGAGCCAAGTGCAAAGCAAGGCAATGCAGCCAAGTCTTTAACTAAGAGGAGAAAGAGAGGAGGAGGAGGAAGGCAAAGGATCTGAGAGACATTTTTGTCTCGAAACTAATTTTGATTATCGTTAACAATCTAGTTTCTTCTTCCATCTCTTCCTCCTAATCCCTGTTATGTGGCAATAATAAATATTCACCTGCTCCTCAGGGATTTTTTGATTATTAATTAACATTCATGTAGGCTGTTTGAAGACAAACAGTGCCAAGTAGTATTGTAATTAAGCATGTGCATTTTTTTGGCTCAAATCCTAAGATCTCAGCAAATATATGGTAAATTATCCCCTGGAGACAACTACACTCCCTAGGTTAAGGAGAGCAACATTATCCGCTGGGTAGTTTCATGGAAAGTGAAACACCAAGAACATCTGTTTAGAAATGAATGTTCTCCTCCTCATCCATGCTCATCCAAAGTGCCCTAGGATTGAAAAGTTTATAGACTGAAAGAAATCCTACGAAGTTTTTATTTTTAGGGAAAATGAACCTAATTCACAGGTAGCACCATAGGTAGCCAGAATAATTTCCGGTTATAATTTATAAAACACATGTTAGTAGAATTCTTTATTGGCCAAGTGTGATTGGACACACTGTGAATTTGTCTCCGGTGCATAAGCCCTCAGTGCGTATACAAAAAACAAAGTGGTAAGTCATAGATCATGAATCATAAGATACAATCATAATCATAAGATACAAACAAGTAATAAAATCATAAGATACCAATAGGGGAAGGTAGTAGGAAAGATGAGAAGGTGAGAAAGATGAGAAGATAAGATGAGAAAGATGAGAAGGATAATAGCAGTACAGCCTACTGCATGGGTAAATATCTTTAGGCAGAAGACAGTGCTGTGGGTGGTAGGTGTTTACCAGGGTGATGCCATGGGAGGAAAAAACTATATTTGTGTCTAGTTGTTTGGGCATGCAGTGCCTTATAGAAGCATCCTGAGGAGAGAAGTTAAAACAGTTTATGTCCAGGATGTGAAAGGTCTGTAGCAGAGGATTCAAAAAATTTTTACTACTAGTTCTTTGGGCGTGGCATGGTGGGAGTGGCAGAAGAAGGATACTGCAAAATCTCCATTTCCACCCCTTTCTAGGGGAAGGATATTGTAAAATCACCATTCCCACCCCACTACTGAGGAAGGTTACCGCAAAATCCCATTCCCTCCCCATCCCACTAAGCTGCTTTCCAGCTCCGTTCTCCTGTGCAGGGCAACTGTTCTGACCCAAACCTTGACCCAAGGAAACAAACATGAAACAGAGGTAACAGCAAAACCTTTTAATGATTCTTTACTAATTCCGTTCCTTCGTGGTTAAAAGGCTGTTTGAAACTAATTGTCTCTGATAAGAACGAGCCTTGCCAAGATTGTGCAAGGCTGCCAAGAACACCAGATAAAGTTACTAAGAAATATTTCAAACACAAAGAGTCTCCAAACACCAACCAAGATGTTCCGAACGTCCACAAGGCTTGAGTGCAAAAACTTCTTTGCTTCCTGCAAAGAACTCCTGTTTCTCAGCTGGCTTTTAACTCTTAAGGGAGGGGCCATTACCTTGTAGCCTTACTCCTGAGTCGCCCGTGCTGCTGCAGCTGCTCTTTCTTTCAAGCAGCCCTGCACGAACGTGCACTGGGCACAGGTTCCTCAGGGACCTCTTCCTCACTGCTGCCAGCCTCCACAATCTCCAAAGGCAGCACTCCACTCCCTGATGGTCCTGGCCCCATCCCTGCATCACACGCAGGCCCCTCATCTGAGTCCTTGTTCTCCGAGACCTCAGCTGTCCGCACCTGCTGCCGGCGAACCACAACAGCAACAAAAAAAGACCCAGCCAATTAGCTGGGAATCAGGAGGCAGAGAATAGATGGAAGCAGGGCCAGTCAGAGGTGCTACTTGCCGGTTTTCAGAACTACTCAAAATTTCCACTAGCGGTTCTCCAGAACTGGTCAGAACCTGCTGAATACCACCTCTGATCTGTAGACATTTTCTCAACCCTCTTTCTAGTTTGTGCAATGTAGAGGTCCTCAGTGGAAGGCAGGCTGGTTGCAATTGATTTTTCTGCATTCCTAACTATCCATTGAACAGCCCTTGATGAGCCCACACATATGCACACAAACATTCAAAGAGGCATAGGATAATCCCTATAACAGTAATAAGAAAATGGAACTGTTGTTGAAATTCAAGCATCTCTCAAAAGTAGCAATGCTGGTGGGAAGCTGAAATTCAACAAAATCTAGAATGACCGAAGTATCCCACTTCTACTGTACATTTCTTTTCCTATAAAATAAGAGCAGCAAGCAGAATACTTGGGGCGTTTCAACAGGTCTGGCTCAAGAGGCTGATGCTTCAATAGAATGTCCGACTAATAGCCAATAAAAGAAAAAAAATTGTGGGCCAGTTGATCCAGTTTTCCTTCCTTGTGAATCAATCGGCAATGCTCAGATACAGATGCAGATTCCCCACATTTATAAAACTACTGCTGGAGAAGAAAAGAACTACTAATTTATTTATGGAAGCTCAACTATACTTTTCTATCTGCAAGTACACCAAGATGAACTGCAGTAAAATGGTAGCATCTAAAAATGATAAACACTCAACAACACAGAAAGAACCTAAACCCAGAACAATTACACAGCAATAACAATACAGGCATAGTCTGCAACTTCACCTAGAATTGAAATTTATATCAGCTTAAAATCAGTTTAAAAAGTCCCTCAGAACAGAAGAGTTTTAGCTTGGAATCAAATAGGGCAAGGATGGGATTCAAATTTTTTAACAACCGGTTCTGTGGGCGTGGCTTAGTTGGTGGGTGTGGCTTGGTGGTCATATGACTGGGTGAACGTGGCTTGGTGGTCATGTTATTGGCTGGGTGTGGCCAACTCAATATCACTCACATCAAGCCACGCATCTCCTCGCCTGGCCTCTCATGACTGTGGGGATGCTACAACAGTCGTAAGTGTGAAAAATGGTCATAAGTCACTTTTGTCAGTGCCATTGTAACTTTGAAGGGTCACTCCACACAAGCAAAGTACCAGCAAAGGAGGGGGGGAAAACTCCAGAGATGTTCCTGAAACAGGAAGTCTAGTCCTGCCAAGAACGTAGCAAGGGTTAACAGAGAGGCAGTTTCTGTAAGCAACACCAGAATGTTTCCTTCCTGCCTTCCTTACAGGATTAGGCCAGTAATTTCTTCTAACAACAGGTTCTCCGAACTGCTTAGAATGTTAACAATCGGTTCTACCGAATAGGTGCGAACTGGTAGAATCCCACCCCTGAAATAGGGTATCGTAATATCACAAAAGAATCTCACTGTAATGTTTCTTCTTTTGAAAGTGTCTCTACAATGAAGCCTATTATTATTATTTATTTGTTGCATTACCTCACCTATCTCACACAGAAGTTTTGTCCATTCAGCAACCCAATGCGGTGGATCAAGGGTGTCAAACGTGATTTCATTGAGGGCCTCATCAGGGCTGTGTTTAACCTTGGGGGACGGGTGGGTGTGGCCAGGATGAGCTGGGCCAGCTCGACTTCACTCATATTGGGAGCACCTGTGGTGGCCCAAGTCCTCTGCCAGTGAAAACGTAGCTTGGGTGGCTACGACGACCTCCTGCAACCCTCTGCCAGCGAAAATGGAGCTCGCCCTCCCGAGGTCCATTTTCCCTGGCAGAGGGTTGCAGGACGTCGTCGCAGCCACCCAAGCTACGCTTTCGCTGTAGAGGCACCGCGGCAGAGGTGGTATTCAGCAGGTTCTGACCAGTTCTAGAGAACCGGTAATGGAAATTTTGAGTAGTTCAAAGAACCGGCAAATACCACCTCTGACTGGAGATGTTACAGTATCCTTCCCCTGCCACGCCCACCAAGCCACATCCACAGAACCGGTAGTAAAAAAATTTGAATCCCACCACTGCACCACGGGCCAGTCCTTTACTGTTTCCAGGGTAGTCCTGCAGGCCAGATCAAAGCACCTCGCGGGCTGCATCTGGCCTCTGGGCCTTGAATTTGACACCCTTCTGATAGATGAAACTAAAACAAAGACATTACCTCCCTCTGCTACCCTGATTGAGCACATGCTCTGTGGACATTCATTCTGCCCAGGCTCCCGTCTAGACAAAGTAAAAACAAATTCTGGCAACAACAACACCCCAAGTTCCCCTAAATTTCTGTTCATCTTTAAATGGGCTCCCAGAAAGCTGAAGCTCCCAGTCTGAGCACTTCTAACCTTTGTAGCTGAGAAGATCTTTTTATTTGGAACCCTTCCAAATCATAAGCCAACCATCTAAAAAATATCCAAGTTACCCAGGAGCTTGCCCTTCCTGAAACCATCATCTGTGAACTATCCTCAAATATCACAATTCGATTCTTACTATGTTACAGAGCACCTGATTATGACATCGAACATGTAAACAAGCTAAATACATTATTAACATGGGCTGCATCCTGCCCATACCCTTTTATCCTTCTTGGTGATTTCAATCTACCTCATATTAACTGGACCCTAAATGATTGTACAACTGAAATCATACACACAACCTTCTACAATGCTATTACAAATCTGGGACTGGAACAACTAGTAATCAACAACACTAGACTAAACAACTGCCTCGATCTCATCTTCTGCAACAGTTTGAACCTAATTTACGGAATACAAACTAAAGAACCCTTTTCCAGTAGTGACCACAATATGATCGACTTTTGTCTCAACATACATCCACACAAAAATCACCACAATGATGTAATCCCCTATTGTAACTTCAAAAAAGGCAACTATGATCTTATAGACAACGATCTCTCATCCCTTGATTGGCAATCTCTATTCACTGGATGCAATACCGTTGAAGACCATTATAACATATTTTTACTTGAAGTCAAAAGAGTCATCAAACTATATGTTCCAACAACAACTCCCAAAACAAAACAAAAAAGCAGATTACCCATATCAATAAGGAAACTTCAATCCAAAAAGAGATCACTCTGGCGGAAAAACAAATCTGGTCACGTTGCCAATTTCAAAAACCGATACAAAAATTTATGCCACCAGATAAAGACTGAATGCACCAATTATCACATTAAACAAGAGGAAAACCTTCTAAGCACCAATTCCACCCGAGCTTTTTACAATTTTGTAAACAACAAACTAAAAGACTCAAGGTCCATCCCTCCCTTGATAGGACCTGATGGTAAAGACTGCAACGATGACACCATTAAAGCCAACATCTTTAACACATTCTTCGGCTCAGTATTTGTAAACAGCAATGGATCATGCCCAGTATTTCCTAGCCGTACCACAGATAACAACAATGATCTAATACATATCGATTTCGCAGAAGACAATGTCGAAAAATCACTACGCAATCTAAAACCATCTCTATCTATTGGACCGGATGGAATATGTGCCTATTTCTTAAGAAAGCTATCCACTGCCATAGCCAAACCTCTAAGCATAATCTTTGAAAAATCTTTCAGGACCAGCTCCTTGCCTAACCTATGGTCACAAGCCACAGTCATCCCCATCTTCAAAAAGGGAGACCCAAGCCTAGTTGAAAATTACAGGCCAATCTCCTTATGCTGCGTCACCTGTAAAGTCATGGAATCAATTATTAACCAATCCATCATCCTCCACTTAGAGTCAAACAACCTACTCTCCAATAAACAATTTGGTTTCAGAAAAAACTATCCTGTAATCTGCAACTCTTACACTGCAAAAACATATGGACGACACAACTCGACCAGGGCAAAGCAATTGACGCAATCTACATAGACTTCTGTAAAGCCTTTGATTCAGTGGTACACGACAAACTACTCCTAAAAATAAAATCCTACGGTATCTCTGGACAACTGAATAACTGGATAGAAGCATTCCTGTCAAACAGACAACAAATGGTCAAAATCGGGAGCGTTCTATCAAATCCAGTACCTGTCAATAGTGGTGTCCCCCAGGGCAGTGTTCTAGGACCAACTCTCTTCATACTCTACATAAATGACCTCTGTGATCATATTAAGAGCAATTGCGTTCTCTTCGCTGATGATGTAAAGCTGTTCAATACCACAGACAATACTGCTACCTTACAAAAAGACCTTGACTATGTATCTGAATGGTCAAACAAATGGCAACTCCAAATCTCAACAAATAAATGCTCTGTCTTACATATTGGCAAAAAAAATCAGAAAATAAAATACAAGCTGAATAGTCAAGATCTTGTTGATGACCCAAGCTCTGTAAAGGACCTTGGAATACTCACCTCTAATGATCTAAGTGCTAGAGCCCACTGCAACTACATAGCCAAAAAGGCATTAAGAGTTGTTAACCTAATCCTACGTAGCTTTTTCTCTGGTAATATCACACTACTAACCAGAGCATACAAAACATTTGCTAGACCAATACTCGAATACAGTTCATCAGTCTGGAAGCCTCATTACGTATCTGATATTAGCACAATTGAGAAAGTCCAGAAATATCTCACAAGAAGAGTTCTCCACTCTTCTACTCGTTGTAGAATACCTTATGCCACCAGACTTGAAATTCTAAAACTAGAAAACCTTGAATTACGCCGTTTTCGGTCTGACCTAAGCATGGTATATAAAATCATACATTGCAATATCCTACCTGTCAATGAATACTTCAGCTTCAACCATAACAACACAAGAGCACACAATAGATACAAACTCAAAGTAAACCGCACCAAACTTGATTGCAAGAAATACGACTTCAGCAATAGAGTGGTCAATGTCTGGAATACTCTACCCGACTCTATAGTCTCTTCCCCAAACCCCAAAAACTTTAACCTTAGACTATCTACTATTGACCTCACCCCTTTCCTAAGAGGTCTGTAGGGGGCGTGCATAAGCGCACCATTGTGCCTACCGTCCCTGTCCTATTGTTTCTCTTATTCTTTTATTTTTCTTTTATGTACCCATTTCATGTATTCACAACTATGTATACACTTATACTTATTATCTTGTAAACAATTGGCAAATCAAATAAATAAAAATAAATAAAAATAAATAAGCACCATGCTGGTTCTTGCTAAAGCACTACTAGTAGCCCAAAGGAAGACTGAAATGTGCTTTACGTGGTAATAAAACAGCTGTGTAGCATCTGGGATTCAAAGGCAAAAGATACTTTGCAGGGCATAGACATGTAAATTTAGCACTTGTCTGCAATGCCTTAAAGTATCTGCACACCTTTTCTATAATTCAGACTCTCTTTTATATGCCAGCAAGTTCTAGAAGCCCATTTTATATCATTTATTTAAAGATCGAGAGCCAGCTATTTATATGGACAACTTTATGAAGATTGCTGTCACGTGATCTTTAAATAAATGATATAAAATGGGCGTCTAGAATTTGTTGGTATAAAGTCAAGTCTTCACTGGAGATTTTAGGGATGCATTTACTGCCCACAAGCTTATGAGGAAACTTTTAAATTCATTTCCAAACTGGGACACAAAGTTAATCCCTGGGTTTAATTAGAGGATAGGTTTCAGCACTATTGTTCAAAGGGTAATGACAACCATTCTTTCAGTAAGCAAGAAGAATGTCACAAATGGAGAATAACACAAATCATGCTTTAAAAAAAAGAAAAGAAACAATGCAGTGCGTTAACACGATTTCCAATTGGAATTCCTTGGAATGATGTAAATTGGAAACCATAGGTGGAAAATGCATTTGGCTGGGATACATGTTACCTCAAACTCAACAGTCTGTGAAATAGAGAGAACAGTTAAACTGTGATGAAGAGCTTTGTAATTTTTGACTTTGGCTCTGCAGGGGTCTTCCTTTTCAGGATGATTTATTATGTCACTCACTTCAGACTGTGATATATTTGATGCCTCATTCACTGGTAAGAAAAGAAAGCCTGGATCCATGACCTCAAGCCTTACTTATGCACCCATTATTGACTGGCCCAAGTTCAGTCAATGAACATAATGCGAATACTAATGTATTATATATACAGGTAGTCTTCAACTTACAATCACAATTGAGCCCAACATTTCTGTTGCTGAGACATTTGTTAAGTGAGTTTGTCCCATTTTACGACCTTGTTTGCCACAGTTGTTAAGTGAATCATTGCAGTTGACAAGTTAATAACCCAGTTGTTAAGTGAATCTGGCTTCCCCATTGACTTCTTGTCAGCAGGTCGCAAAAGGTTGACATGACCTTGGAACAAGCAACGGTCATAAACATGAACCAGTTGTCAAGCTTCTGAATTTTGATCATGGGGATGCTGCAACAGTCATAACTGTGAAAAATTATTATAACAGCACTTTTTTTTAGTGCCATTGTAACTGTAAACGATCACTAAACGAACTGTTGTAAGTTGAGGACTACCTGTATATGGAGCCAGATTTCCTGACTGAGATATCATTTGCTGCAAGATATCAGTAAGACTACATTGCCGTAGGAGTTAACAATACAGTGCAAGACAACAACACAAAGCAATCTTGAGGTTTAACACAAGAAACTGAAGGCCAAAGCCAGGCACTAACACTGGCCCCTTAGCAGGGGTGGGCTTCAAAATTTTTAGCAAAGGTTCTCTGCCTGGTTGCTGGATGGGCGTGGCCATGGTGGGCATGGCCTAGTCGGCCTCCTGCACCATGGCAGGGGAGGGCCAAACCGGGCTCGGGAGGCTTTCTTCGAGCCTCCGGGAGGGCAAAAACAGCCTCCCCGGGCTCTGGACGCTCTCTGAAAGCCTGAAAGAGGCCCATTTCCGGCCTTCCTGAACTTCCGGGAGGCCTATTTTTAGCCCTACCTGAGCCTCTGTGCACACCCTGCCTTTACCTGCATCCAAAATGAGTCACTTGGGGCTCCTGGGAAGGGTGGAGTGGGCGGGGCCAGCCAGGAGTGGGATTTGAGGATTATCTGAACTGCACAGAATCTTAGCTAGAGGCTCTCCCAAACCCCTGCGAACCCCCAGCAGCCCACCCCTGCCCCTTAGCACTATCACTGAAGACCAGGGTCTCACCCGCTTCCTATCCCTTGTTGTCCAATTTACGGTTCTTCACAGGTTGTGATCATTAGAATCTGTCTGTTGGTTTGCTGAAGACACATTTCAAATCCTGAAATACATAAATGTTAACACACAAATGTTAATTGCAGATAATGCTACAATTTCCTCCTTACTTACTTGGGCTTATTCTAAGCATGTTTTATTATCTGAAAGGGTTACAGGTTGCAATGGTTCTCAAAACCCATTCTCATTGTACTCCAGGAAAAAAAAATTGTTAAGGGGGGGGGGGGAAGGGGGGGGGAGGATTTCAGATTTCATTTAATTTTTCCAGGAGAAATTGGGAGAACACACAGAATGTTAACATTAATTTCATCCATGGAAAACAGTTTATTTTAGAATGAGGAAGATGTTTTTAAAGTCAAGTGTTTAGTCACTCAGCATACATATTATGATTTGGGGAGGTGGAGAAAGAAACCTGCAGCAGAACAATCGTAACCAAAGTTGTAATTAAAATACATGAATATGCTTATATACTTTTATACTGAGTCTGTACAAAACTACTTCTCAAATCAGCTGACTTTCACAGATTAAAAAATGTTGTAATGTCAATTTTAGGGTTGTTGTTTTTTCTTTCCAGATGGCAAAAATGAAGGTTCATGTGTCTCAGTAGTACAAAACAGTGGTGTTAAAATATATTCCTACTTCCAGCTTGACTTGCACATAATTGTAAGGGTTCGTTCTGAAATAACGTTTGTCAAACTTGTCAACTTTAAAATGGGTAGACTTCAAGTTCCAGAATTCCCTATGCCTGGCTATTTTGGGAGTTGAAGCCACACATCTTAAAGTTGTCAAGCTTGGAGATCACTGATCAAGCATGATTGGCTGGAATAATCTCTGATAAATGGCATTATATTTCTGAGGAAACATGCACAATGTTTTTAAACAAAAGAGGAGTGGTCCTAAAATGTTTTGTTCTAGTGGTTCTAAAATGTTTAAACGATTTGTTTTCTGAATATTGCAAATTATTCCAAAGAGCATATTTTAATGCTTTCATACATGAAGCGTTTTACATTAGGGTTAGACATTAGTAAAATTTCATAAGGAAATTTCAAATGTCATCATTTTTGCTCAGTCTATCTTCCCCTTCATCCCCAACCCCAGTTAGAATAAAATGGCTTCAAAATATCTGGAAATCTTATCATCTGTTTTCAAGGAAAAGATTTTGTTTAAAAAAAAAAAACAGAGGAAAAAAACAGTACAGGAAAATGCATCATGATAACCACTTCATTAAAAAAAATCTACCTAAAGTTCATTAATAACAATAAATATTCTCTCTTCTTCCGCTCAAACCAGACTAATTTAGATTACTCCTTAGTTCTGGTTTCCATAAAGCCTGGAGCGGAGAGCAATCTTCCCAATTATATGAGATCATACAAATTTTGTGCCAGTTTCAACCATGTAAACCCATGTTATACAGTGCTTCCTATTCCCCAGTTAAAGGACCCTACCTTTGAAGTCAGTATAAGTAGAAAACTGGTATCAAATGTGCAGAAGAAGCTATGAAGCATAATAGAAATAACACTCTACGCCTTTGAGTGATAATTGTCTTGCTGCTACAGAATCATCTCTGTTCTTCAAAAGGATGATGAGAGAGTGAGGGGTGGGGAAGAGAAACACCTCAAACTTCTCGAAACTAATCTTCCAGTGAACTCCCTTAAACAAATAATGTCCAACAGGATATTGCTAGGAAAAATTAAAATAAAAGCAAAAATCAGACACACATAAGTTATATAATCTAACCCTGAAGGATTGCCAGTGTCATACTAAAGTAGATCTGGTGCCCTCCACATCTCTTGAAGTATAATTCCCAATGTTTTTTTCAGGTACTATTTTTCATGGGAACAGTAAAATAAAAGGATGGTGAACTGATCTGAAATTGCTCTGAAACTGCACTAGAGGTAGTCCTCGACTTCCAGTCACAACCGAGCCCAAAACCTCTTGTCGCTAAGTGAAACATTTGTTAAGTGAGTTTGCCCCATTTTACGACCTTTCTTGCCAGCGTTGTGAAGTGAATCACTGCAGTTGTTAACATTAGATAAACTGTTGTTAAGTGAATCTGGCTTCCTCGTTGACTTTGCTTGTTAGAAAGTCACAAAAGGGAATCACGTGACCCCAGGACACGGCAACCGTCATAAATATGAGTCAGCTGCCAAGAGTCTGAATTTTGATCTCATGATCACCGGGATGCTATAATGGCCCTGAGGATGAAAACTGGTCATAAGCAGGGGTGGGATTCTACCTGGTCGAAACGGTTCTATAGAACCGGTTGTTACAATTCAGCGCAGTTTGGCGAACCAGCAAATTGAGCCACTGGCTGGCCCTGTCCCCTCACTTCTTACCTGGTATGCACGCCATCCAACTTGCCTGCATTGTGCCTTTGCCTAATTTTTGGTAAGTTGCTATTTTTCTTTTTTTTCCCCCGACCATCAGCTCTTCCAACTATCAGCTGTGCCAGGAGATTTAGATTAGCTACAAAACAGGAAATTGTTGGATTTCTTGCTTTCTAGCTAATCTAAAAGCAGAGCTGAACCTTCCTTAGGACTGAAGCTTCTATTTTTCAGTGCAGACCCAGGTAGCAGATTGCACAAAGGTAGATCTCTGAGTGAATCTGTGATTCCGTGAGCAACTCAATCTGCCTGCCTGCTTTGCCTGATTTTGGATAAAAGTTGCTCTTTTTTAATAAAAAATTTCAATATTTACATACAAGCCATGTCCAGCCAGTCATGTGACCGCCAAGCCACACCCAGCTAGCAAGCAACGCCCAGTCACATGACCAAGCCACACCCATGATTTGGCCACGCCCACAGAACTGGTTGTTAAGAAATTTGAATCCCACCCTGGTCATAAGTCACCTTTTTCAGTACCGTTGTAACGCTGAATAATCACTACACCGTTGTAAGCCTAGGACTACCTACCGTATATTGTACAGAGAAGGGACATAAATTTTAGGCTCTAATTTGATCATAAGTAAAGGACTACCTATAGAGGCAACTTTCACAGTCACTGCTAAGCCCTTGTGTGATCCATATACTGATCTAATTAAGTCACTGGTTAAAACAAACCACGCCTCAGCCAATGTGTAGATGCCAATAACAGCTTGGTTCTAGAGCAGGGGCCTCCAACCTTTTGGGAACCAGGGGCTGGTTCCTTGGAAAAAGGTTTTTCCGCGGACCAGAGCGGATGTGATTTTGTATGCTGCCTGCATCCCGCGGATGGGGCCTCACTTATTTGCGCGGCCTAGTTGCTGACACGGAACATGGGTTGGGACCCCTGCTCTAGAGCTTCACCACATAAAGATAGAATGATTTTTAGATTAAAAGTTCCAGGTCCACCAAAGTCATTTCCTATTCAAGCTATACAGCCCACAGAATACTATCAATAGATTTGTACCCAGGACCATCTTTAGAACTGTAATTGGAGCCTCTGGCACAAAGCTAATTTTTACCCATCAGGCATTACTTCAGTGATGAAAGAGTCATGTTTCCTAGCCAGGGAACCTCGGAATTTAGTAAGGAAGTCTATTCCTTACTGAACAGTTTTTCAGCTAGACAAAAGTGGTGCCATTTAACATGAACGTATTAAGCAACACAATTAACTAAGCGAAATAAAGAGGCCTTAACAATGCTTGTTAAGTAATTGGATGCTTTGGAAAGCTAATCAAGTGCAAACTAAAATCTTTCTTTTTTTAATGTTTATCAAAATAAATGTTCTTTACAGCTGATGATAGAAAAAGAAGATGAAAAAAAGGAAAAGTAGAAAAAGAAATTGGCCCAACCTAACCCTGTATTTTTCAATGGAGTTCATAAGAAAACCAAATTAACAAAACAATCCTTTTCCTGAAATGTGAGAAAACTAGCGTTTTTGTACACTGATACAGTATCTTATATACACTTCTCATAAACAAGCCTCTTTGTTCACTTTGCTGGCAACTCTGGAATTAAGAAATATGCAGAACTTTCATCTCCGTATCTTAGGTTTTAGTCCAGGTCTCATATAAAGGCGCTTTTGGGTAAGTTACTCTTTCTGTCAATAGCTTAAGGATGGAAGGGAGGCAAACTGCATTATTAGTTGCCAGTACAAATTCTTCCTTACTTTTTTCACCAAGCACACTCAATATCTTTTTGAATAGTCTCAAACGGCAAGTTTGCTTCTAGGCCAACCTTTAGCAGTCTCCAAAGCTGAAGAATTGTGTACATGTTTGCTAAGAGAGTTCAGTCTGACTTCAACACTGGTGTGTATACAATTGCACTTTAAAGCTTCAGAACACCTTTATGTGAACAAGGTGTTCAAGCAAAAATATAGAATATTTGTGCAACCATTATACACGTCCATTTTTTTTCCAGCAGGATGCAATGCATTATCAGTGATAGCCATTGTTTCAGGAGCTCTAAAACAGCATTTGTTTCGAAGTGTTTGCAGTGTGTACTCATTAAATGTTTGCCACATGAAAAGAACTAGTGTAGGTCAACTTCTTAAGTACTGTACATCCACTACTTTAATCTTTACCCATGCCATGGACTTTGACAAGAATATACACAGATATATATTCTGAACAGAACAGAACAATTAGAGTACACTTGTATTAGCTCTATTAAAACCTCCCCATTGAACTATGTCAACAGCAGTAAAATGTACATATTTTAGTCTTTTAAGATTATTTATTCATAGTTGAAGTCAAAACAATTTTCATTTTGTGGATTTTATGTGCACTTAATCCCAATTGCTCTTGGCATCTTATAAAAGTATAAGCGTACAAAAAATATTTTATATTTTTATATAATTCTATATATCTTGATAAAAGCTCTTCTAAAACTTGACGAGACATGAGTATTTTTGTGTGTGTGTGTGTGTGCGTGCGCACACAAGCACACGTGTCTATCATATATTCCCCTGGAAAGTGGGAGGGCTGCAGAAATACACTCCAAAGTTATGCTAATTGGTTTGGGCTGATTACATCATAAAGCTTTTAGCCATTTTTATACACTGGGGAAGAGTGAGTAACTCTCCGTCATTGCACATAACTAATATGTAATTAATAAAAATTACATGATGTATCCATGGCAGCAAATCACAAGTCTCTTAAATCGCTGAATAGTTTGCCAATCAACATTCTTGGCACACTCTAATTTCACTAAGATATGAAGTACAATCAATGAGCCTATAGGGAATTAATTTGTATTTCTAACTAAATTGGACTTTGATCAATGTACAATATCAATGTACATTTATTGTGGAGTCCTTGGAGCTCTCTGAGCTTGGGAGTTTGCTTGCAGACATCTCATTACCCAACCAGGTAACGTCAACTAATGAATGTGTGGTTTGCTCCCTGTTTATATGCAGTAGGTTGCCCTGTCAGTGTGTCAGCCCTCTCAGGCAAACCAGATAGGAAACACAACCAGATGAGCTAATTCTATTTTATTTTAAGATCACATGAACAGAATCTTGTATGTCTAAAGGTGCAAATTTTCTGCTGCCACTTTTAACCTCACAATCAAATTAGAGTGGGTTCTTCCTAAGTTTCTTTCCATCACACTTACTAGCACTGATGATGTTATCTAGACAAGTAATGAAATGTCTGCAGCAAACAACCAAACTCACGAGAGTACCAAGGACTCCACAGTTCAACCCTTGGCTACATAGATTCTCTTCTGTTACTGTGTGCTTATTATTAAGTATAGTTTTCTGTTTGTCCAGAAAATACCAGTATCTTTATGGACATTGTGTCTGAATAATCAAGAGTTATCTTGAACCCTTACTGTTAAGAGTTTTACTTTGCAGTCTCTGTCTTACTTGAATACCCATTTATTAAAAAGTTAATAATAAAGAAAAATAAGTTGCAGATAAATGTTCACCAGATTAGATAAATCCAAAAAAAAAAAAAAAAGGATTGTTACCTTGTTTGAGGATCCTTTAGAAATGTTATGATCCATGTGGATATCTCTGTGCATCTCAGATATCTAAAGAAGCAGCTAATATGGTGCCAAGCTATAGACCGATCAGGAAACCTTAGGTGAAAGTATCTTAGCTATGCCAGCAGATATCTTGCATCACAATCATAGATCAATGTTGAATATGAAATTTAACAATCCATTATGACACAATATTTTTTTAAATTAGCCAATTATAGAAAATTGGTATATTATTTGATACACATCTGTTGTTTTTTAATTTGGCAGCCACATGTCTGTCTATGTGACTATTGCTATTAACAATGCAGTTCTAAAAACAAAATTCCTCCCACTCTGTTTCCCAAATGCTATATTGGAAATAAGCGTTCAGTATGAGTAGCATCAAAATGGCTATTGATATGAGAAGCACTATAGAAGAAAACCAGCCATATATTTCTGGTTTCTGCCAATACTGTTGATGAAATAAGAGAACATGTATGACAACTAAAAAAAGTAGGAGGAGGAAAGAGTATTAGGTATGTTTGCTACCTTGAGCTATTTACAGAACTAATAAAGGAGGGATTAAAATCATTTTTTTAAAATCCAACTATGCCCACACTTGCACCTTGTTTGCACAACATTCATTTTGCACTAGATTTTGGAGAGGCAACAGGTAAATGAAAAAAGGGAAATATTTTTGTACAAAGGTAAGGAGCCTTTAGCTGAAACAATTTTTTCCCCCACATCTGCATGCATGGTGCTACTGGACTGCAAACTCATCCATAGCTTATTAATTTCTACTTGTTGAAGAAAATTTGATGATGGTATGGGCAGCTATGATGTAGAATTATTAAACATAAATTTAAAAGTTTCAGAAGCAGCAAAACATAAATACAGAAATGTTAAAACAAATGGTCTTCGGGTCATTATGAAATAGTCACCATACAATCTAGAACTGCCAGAAAAAAAAAGAAATCCAGGGAAAACTTGAAACTACAGAAAGGTTAAGGAATCTGAATACTACTGCAGAAAGATTGGGATTTTATTCAGCATTGTTTTCAATCAAGGACTCACTTACAAATTTTGACACTTTTTGTAGTCATGTAACAAAATAATTGTAGACAACTATGCAAAGACAGATTGTTCAATGAAACTATAAACAATTCATTGATTTTAACTATACATAGTCCTCAAATTGCAACCCTAATGGCACCAGCCCATTACGGTTGTAAGTTGTGACAGTCATACAGTGAGTTACCCTTATGACTGACTTGATTTTATCAATTTTTTTACAGCAATTGTTAAGCAAACTCCACAATGGTTAAGGAAGACAATTGTTTGCAAGAGATTGATTTTGCCCAAAACAAATGGAAGTAAATGCCACATCATCATAAAACACGATCACATGACTGTGGGATTTAGCAAATGGCCGTAAATGCAGGCCAGTTGCCAAGCGTCCAAAATGAGATCACATGACTGCGGGGAGGGGAGGCAGCCAACAGAACTTCAGAACCAAGTACCCCTAGGGAAGACCATTGTAACTTTGAACAACTGCTAAGCAACCAGTCACAAGTCAAGGACTAACTGTAAAGATGTCAAGCTTTTAACCACGGTAGGAAAAAAATCATTTTGGCAGATTCAGGAATATTTTTTAAAAAACTATTGTTAGAAGCCACTGTAGGCAGATATTAAGTACTTGCAAAGAGACTATTTCTTTTAAGCTTGCATGTTTTGGTAACTTGTGCCTTGTTTGTTACATAATCTACAATTGTGCATAACCTTATGAATTATGCACTGTTCAAGTATGAAATCAGACAGAGAAAAGACCAGCACAATAGAGATGCACAAACTTTTCACAGTAAACATTAACAGCGTTGTTAAAATTCCATGCCACCAATCAGCTAAAGTATATTTCTTTCAAGTAGTAACTGTGTAGAAAATACTGCCTCTAATTCAAAACTTCTTTTATTGGCTCTATCTTACTCTCAGAGAAGGATAGGTTGATTGGAACATAGGACTGTGGCCAAACCCTCATCACTGGACATTTTCCCTGGAGAAACTATATTGGTCCTTCCTTGTTTAGCTTGAGGCAAGCCATTAATATTCTGTTTCATACTTGAATACCATTTTTACTACATTTTTAGCATGTTATTTGAGGCAAGATTCTTCAATGTATTTTAATCTGTATGTAACCTTAGAAGGCCAATTTGGGCTAAGAAGGAACTAACATTCTTATCCAATTAATTAAAAAGCTACATTATTTGGGTTTTGATCGGTAATAATCAAATAATTCTATAGCCTGTCATAGCTGAAAAAACAGAGGGCAGGTAAGAATGGAACAAAATGTTTTGCACGTGAATTTAGTTTGCTCCATGTTCCTCATCTAAGGAGCTTTTCAGGGCCTTGGTAATCATTTTTCTCTTCGTTTCCTTTCAGCTGCTAGCCAAAACAAATATTTTGTTTGCTGGTTGTTAAATATATTCCCGGTGAGCCTTCAGGAAGCTTACTAGCATAGTGATGGGTCCAGGACCTTAGGCTGAGTATCAGAATAACTGAGCATTTAAATACATTTTAATACCTTTAGGCCATTTTGCATGGCACAGCAAACAAACAAGGTTTACAAGAATTTAACATTCTAACTAACCCGTCCTCATAAAATACAGAAATGTGTTAAAACTTCAGAACTCATCTTTAAGAACACCTAGAGGTTTTATTTCATGAAAAA
Source organism: Notechis scutatus (assembly GCF_049901735.1). Lineage (NCBI taxonomy): Eukaryota > Metazoa > Chordata > Lepidosauria > Squamata > Elapidae > Notechis > Notechis scutatus. The sequence continues at coordinate 202,327,171 of NC_142009.1, forward strand.
TTTAAAAAATGTACATAATATTATGCTAATTGACTCTGTTTATATGCTGGAGATACCAGAACAATTTTCTAATGCTAATGCCAAATGGCACATTTGCCAGTTGCATTACAGGTGGTATGTTGTGGATAAAAAAGTACATCCACAGTATCAACTGCCATCATGAGAGATCTATCTGGTAAAGTAGGTGTAAGTGTACATGGTGTAAAAAATGTAAAAGTCTACACAGATTTGCACTTAAACAAACTGGATGTAGCAATAGCACTTAGCAACAGCACTTAGACTTATATACCGCTTCACAGTTCTTTACAACCCTCTCTAAGCTGTTTACAAAGTCAGCATATTGCCCCCAAAAAACTGGGTCCTCCTTTCCATCCTCGGAAGGATAGAAAGCTGAATCCACCTTTAGCCAGTCAGAATTGAATTGCTGGCAATCGGCAGAGTTAGCCTGCAATACTGCATTCTAACCACACCACAGCTGTCACTGTAAACGCATGACAAAATTATTTACGGCACACCCACCATATGGAATAATGTATACAGTTTCAATTTTCTCTAGGGTTGCCACTGATTGGGGAGAGATACTGTAGGTCTTCCTGGGTGGGATGAATAAAGGAACCTGAGAGTACATGATCTGTATATTATATTATATATACATTGTATAATCCTACCCAATTTACTAATGCCAATGAAGGTCAATCCAGTTAAAGCAAAAAGGCATGATATTCAGCAGCAGTGATTCAGAAAGATGCTGGAGGCAAATGATCACTTTAGAGACAACAGCAAAGGCATGATTTCATACTGAGGAGAAAGCAGTAATAAACCACTCCTGTATTTTACCATGGAACCTACAAGGATAGACAATATAAAATACATGACAATATAGTGCCTGATGATACACAGTTAGGATGCCATTCAAAATGGAGTTGAGGAAGAGTTGAGGATGTTTCAAAGCATTATTGGTGTTTAGCACTGGTTAAATTAAAACCTTCCAGATGTCTAAAATACAAAGCTGCAGATTTACAGTGAGGACGTGGAATGTAAAAAAGCATGAATAGGGGAAAACTCAAGACAAGAAAAGATAAACATCAACTGCACGTTAAATGGACTGAACTGGGCTTGAATATTTTTGGTTGGAAGAACAGAGTGATTACTACTCAGGACATAAAAAAGAAGGAAGCTACCATATTGTTTCCATAGTCAGAATGGATAAAGCAGGGATAGTACTTCAATACAATGCAATCAGTGACAATAATATCAGACTTTAGAGTCAACCTTTTAATATCATGATTATCTAAGTTTATCCTCCAAGCATTAATAGAGAAAAGGAGGAGGTTGACGATGGTCCGGGTTGAACTGGTCCAGTTCAATCTGAAATCAACACATGTTGATTTGCTACTTGTGCTTGGAGACTGCCACAGTTGAAAATGTTAAGTAGGAAAACAAAGTTGGAATGTACGGTCTAAGAAACAGAAATGAAGGAAGAGAATGATTATAGTTTCTGCCGATACAATGGTGTTTTTTTTCTGAAATTACTTTTTCCAGCACCAGAAAGACTTCATTTTTCAATCACAATATTTTTCCAGCCCATTTTTATTTTCAAGAACACATGCCAACAATAACACAAAATAGACAATAGTGAGCTTTTCAAATTCCACCATAAAAGCATATAAAGTTCCTAAAGGACCAGGCTGAGCGAATGTCCTTAAGAAAATCTATTTGTGCAGCTGGTCAGACATTGCCTTGATGGCATATAATCATAATCAATGATACAATTTCAATGACACCATATGAATGACAGAAACATGTATAGGGAACAAAAAGCAAGTTATGTTCTTTTCTCTTCCCATTACTTTTACTGGTTGATATCACAGAAGGAATTCATGCTCGTAAGTCTTGTTCAAACAATACAATATAAAGGCTGTGTTAACCATTAAATGCTCCTTGTGCATTGAATAATTAAGTCCAACTAACAGATATACAACTAGTGCAAAACCACAACAAATAAATTTTAGCATGAAAAAGAAAGCAATACAGTAATTATTTTTGGAATAAATACTTTCAGAATTTTTGAAATTTACAATAACATCTGTTTTTGATCTCATTGTCAAGTCAACTTCTGAAGCTTGGTACTCTATGCTAACTTAAAAGGTTTTCAACGCTTAGGATGGTTAATTTAATTTGGTCCATAATTTTTAAACAAAACAACTTATTTTGCATCTCCTAAGCTAATATGTGATCAGAACATATTTGTTCCACAGAATGCAAATTCAACTTGAAATTCATACAAAAATTAATAAATTAGAAAAGGCTGCATGAAAAAGTTGTAGGCTGATGTCAAAATTGGATGTAATAAGAGTCTCAACACGTGTCAGATTACATTATAACATTAAATTGTACCTGCTCGAACTGTGACAGATAGCATTAATATTTGACATCCTACTGTCTTTCAAAGTTAACTGAATAATTCTCTCTAATTTCAATTGTGTGGAGAACAATAAACTATAGATTGCATCCAATGGTGCCAAGGGGTTAGGACACTGCATTTACACCTGCCTAAAATGCATAATATTCTAGAGATTACCCTGAATTTAGGATAGATTTTGGGGAACCAATAAAGCTGCAGTGGGCAGGAAGCTGACAACCTGCTGAAATGCAAATGATTAGTTATGAGCACAAAAATACACAAAAAAGATATAAGAAGGTATGCGCTCCAGAGTATACAAACTCTAGAGCATATCTAAAAACTCCTGAGGGTCATTTTATATTCTTCAATCCAAACCTTCATTCATAAAAGTTCTAATCTATTTGATAAATGAGACATTATATCAAGAACGGCACCATAAACTCTGTAAAGCTATGGTGCTTGCAGTCACCACTCTATATTTTTATAGACTTGTTTTATCGAAAACATTATATTCTTGTACAACATTCAATAACATCGGACATTTCTAGCAAGACTGCAAATCACAGAAGCACATCCTCAGACATGATTCTGCAAACATAAATTCAGTTTCCAAGCTCTTGATGAATCCAATTAATGGTGTTCCACCAGCATGATAATCAATTCCAAAGCTGTTCTAAAAAATGAATTAGAAATGGATCACTGGATGTTTTGTAACATATTGGCAGGGTTTCTTATGCTCAAATGCTAATCATCAAAAGTCTCTCAGTTCTCTACCCCCTCCTCCGATCGGCAGTAATTGTTAATATCCTTGATCTGCAGTAACTCGTACATAACTTGGCACAGTGTATATTAAATGGAATGCAATCAATGAATGAGTTCACCCCCCTTACCCAGAGCTCTCCCACCAATTTTCTACCTACTTCTGACTGTTTACAAGACTGAAACAGATCTTGCAAACCAAAAGTTGCCCAAATCTGACATACACTCAACACGCATTGCTCTTAACCATTAGGCTACCCACAAACCTTCCAAGCTAATCAAGTGGATGTAATGTCTGCAAGCATATGAATTATTTCATTTGATTTCCAAATATGAATCACCTTCACTGAACAGAGCCTTTTTTAAAAATATGCTGTCAGATGGTATCAAACAGGTGGTATGATGCCAGTTTTGTAATAGCTCCCTTACATCTGTCATGTGAGAAATGGTAGAGCCGAAAGAGTTTTTGAGAAATAGGGCTTGAAAATATATGCTCAAAATGTTTTATTTTAATAGCTCATCCTCAGCTCCCATGTCACAAAGAGGTTGTGTTAGCCGCTCAAAAAATATATGCCATCCCATTGCTTTCATTTCATCACTGCGGCAGCTGAAGTCAGCTTCACGTGTTCTGGAATGAAGGGATATTTTTTCCCCTCATGTAAAGGAGATGGAGAAGGAGCCCTGAGGTTACTTGGTCAAGATTGTGGACTACCTTGGCTCCATTTGGCCTGGCGGAACCTCTATGGGACTATTCCCCCCTGTACAGTCACTGAGCGTTGAGTCTCCAGGGCCATTTAGCTGCGAGAAAGACAATTTTTTTAATTTAGTTAATTTATATGCCACCCATCTCACAATCATGTGAATCTGGCTTCAAATTGTTAGTCCAAATTGACTTTTTTGTTTAACCTTTCTGGAAGACTAACATGCAGATGGACTATTCCTGTGAAACTAATTCACCGATGATATCATTTGCAGGTTGTTTGGACTACGGCAAGTTGAAATTCTGGTTTCTGTAAACAGGCTTAGAACGTAAGAAAACACAAGAGATAAAACTGTAAAGCTAGATAAATGAATAAACAAGCATTACCTAAGGCAATCCAAAAGATACTGCCAGGCTCAAGCCTGGTGATGAGACAGTGAGAACCAATCAAGTCCAATCCTTTATTTGCTTATACCTACTGGACAGAATCTTTCAAATACTAAAACTCTAACCTACTGGATACATCCTGAGAGATTCTAGGGTGGGGCTAACCCAAACCTACTCCAGCTTGGAACTGCATCTCTTTCTAGGAAAGCTTTGAGTTGACCAAATCCCCCTCTGCTACTGCAGGTGCACATTCCATCCGATGCTAAGCTGTGATTGTGAATAAGCATCAATTCTTGTATTTTCAAGGATTAATCTTTAAAAACAAAGATTCATCCTACTATGATTCGTTCTTTTCGGGGGGCTGGGGGGGGATATACTGTCAGATGCCAAGAGGAACTGCTTTCCGCAGGCTGATATGAAGTCTCACATTATTCTTGGATAATCCTACATAAGGAATTGTTCACTTACTGAAAACATACACCTTTGATGTTTGATAAAACTTCACATCCAATGCTGATAAATATTTAAAAATGGCAAAACGGAATTCACTCTAGAATATGCAGCTTTACCTACCTTAATTACATGTGTAATTTTTATGGCAATTAGCATCTGATTAAATTGTTAAGATAGGCCTTTATGAACAAATGCACATGTAAATGAAGTCTAGTAGTTCAGGTTCATGCAGGTGTATTCATAGTGTCAAAGGTGCTTACTCCCACATAAATGTGCAAAAAATCTACCTGTACAATAGATGATTCTGCTCTAAATGTTGTGTTTTGATTTTTTTTCCTTATATCACTGTTCTCAACTTGTGGTACAAGAGCTGTTAATAGTCCACATTTATAAAGCAGGAGGTTTCTAATGACAATGTTCAATATAATAAATAAATAAATTGCAAGATTTGGGCATCCTCCTTCCACACCACACAGGATTTCAATATCTGCACCCAAGGTTGCACAAACACTTCACAAGCAGAAACACAAAAATCTCATGAAAATTAGGGTATTAAACTTTTTAATAAACGTTTTTAAAATTGTTTGTTTTTTTTAAGGTGTCCTCTCCGGAGTGGGTGGTTATTTGCACTTCCGGCTCCTACCTGATATTGGATCTCAAAGGGGTCTGTTGGTGGTGTGCTCTACATAAAAACTGGAAACTCGTACCTGAAATGATCTTTACTGCATGAAACGCTGCTTATGGTAAAACATTTCGAATGCATTTGTTTCTCACCGAGTACAAACATATGCTAGCTTTCAAAGATTAAATCCACTTCCATTAAACTCTAGAAAGAAGGGGTGGCATTACTGGGAGTGGGGGGAATTAACACCCATTCAAATGTTTGAAGCAAAGCAAATTAATATGGGATGTACACTTCTATTCAGCCGACAGATGAGCTGCCGAGTGAAAATAAGTTTAACAAGGTTCTGCAGCCTTAACGTAGTGCAAATCTTGCAACGTTTGACCCAAAACTGGCTTAAACCCAAGTACTTCATCTGTGCTCCCGTACACACGAACAGTAAACCCGATCGTTCGTCTCTAGCGATTTCCAACGGATTAACAATAAAGGCTGGCCACATACAGGAATAAAACCGCGTGTTAAGGACCCACCCTTTTAAACTTTAAACCTCGGAGTCTTTTTTTTTTTTTAAGTTTTCAGACCCGCGCTAATTCCTGGTCCAGGCTTTGAACTATGTTCTGCAGTCACGGAGAAAAGAAAAGTTTTCCCCCCTTTTTTTTAACTTTTAAAACGCTGATCCGTAAAAAAAAAATGGGGGGGGGGGAGAGGAAAAGAGGAGAGAGAGAATTCCTCGGGTAAATGCGTCTTGCTGCGGTGCTCGACAGCGTCCAACTTCGCCCGAGAAAGCGAGCCTTTCTCTTTCCCGAGCCTTTAAAACCTCGCCCGGGGAGGGGGCAGAGCCCTTGGGCCACCATCCCTTGCCAGTGACACTATTACAAGCAGGAAGCCAACTGCCCAGCAGAAGAAGGAGGGGAGCGCCCCGCTCTTGAGCAGAGCCTTGGACATGGCAACTATGCCCCCCGAAGGCAAAAAAATATTTTTTAAAAAAATAATAATAATAATCATCTGTTGCTGCAGACCGCGCTGAGAATGCAGCGCTCAACAATAAGCCTAGTCCGGGGTTCAACGCCGAGCGCCCCCACATCCTTCACCCTCCTCTGCTCTCAGGCTGGTTCAAAGAAGGGGAAGGGAGCCACGCGACAAGAAAAAACAGCAGCCCTTTACTCACCGGCTCAACGCCCAGACCCCTTCGCCTCCGGCCGGCCGGCCAGCCCGCCTGCCTGCCCGCTTGTCCCCCTTTCCCACGAGCGTACAATGCAGCGAGGCTGGCGGCGTGCACTGCAGTCCTGCCCGGGAACGCTCAGCCTTCCAGACACTTCCCAGCCAGCCAATCAGGAAGGCCCGACTCCACGCTAAATTCTTGGGCTGCTTTGCCATTGGCCGGCCAATTAAGCGAGCCTCGGCGGAGGCGCTGAGAGGAGCCGCGGCGGGGCTCGACGCTCCTCGAGTTGAGGAGTGAGGTGTGAGGAGGGGAGGCCAGAGGTTTGGCTCTGCCGGGCGGTGAGTGTTTGTTGGTCAGCTCGGAGCCGGATAGTCGAAGCCGCCAGGGGTGGGGGTAGCATAACCCACTCCGACGCCTGGTGCCGCAGCTCCGAATCTCTCGAACGGTTCCATGGTCATCTATACGGGGGGGGAAAGGGGGTCCAATTCAGACCTTGGCATCTGATGCCCAGCCTATAGAGTGCGAATCTCCGCCGCCGTTACTACCACCCATGTTTTTTTAGTATCTGAATCCAGACCAACCTCCCACGCAAGGTGGGCTGGGGTGTGGAGGCTTGTCCAAGACTACACGACCCAAACAGCCTCTCGGCGACGAGATGGAGCTTCAGGGAGTCTTCCATCCATCAGGCTTGGAAGACAAAAATATGCGCAAGACCAAAATATAGGGAGCTGATACCGAAGAGCTCTGGCAAAAAAATAGGAAGAGCCCCCTAAAGTTAGCTCTATTTGCTGTGGCGCGATCCTGTGGCGCATCGTTTCTTACTCCACTTTGCATCGTGTCACTACCCCCCAAAAAGGAATAAATAGATGTTGGTGTGCTAAGCCCTGAAGGACGTTAGTATATAGGAAGGAAGGCTGCAGTTCTTTAAACTGCGCTTAGCAGATCTGCAAGCATCTGCCTTGGGGCAGTCCTGTTGTAGTGACCCTACTCGCTGCTTGAAAACCAGCAAGCGGCCATCATTGGTAAAAGGGCTCCTGCCTTCTGGAATAACAAGCAGGTGAGCAAACAGAGCAGCTGATGGCTGTCCCCAATAGCCATCTCCCTACTGGACACGGCTGCTTGCAGCTGGTGGTGCTGCCGCGTGGTTGGTGGTCAGCTGCCTCTTCTTGCCACGTTTGCTGGCAAGGAGTTCGTTTTGCTTTCTGCTTTCATCTGTCATCTACCAAGTGGCAGGATTAGGGTAGAAAGGACCTTCCTGCTCTGTTCTATACCTCTTTTTTATTCTAGAAATACATAGTGCAGAGAGGAGGGATTCAAAAAAGCGGGGAAACATACATAACAGACAATCCACTTTTATTCTATGAACTTTGCATCTATGCATGTCAGGCCTGGATTTGTAGAGAAGGGGACACAAAGGAGGAGGGCTGGGCCATCAAGAAAATTGAACTTCCTGCTTCGAAAGGGGACACTTGTTGCTTTGCCCAGCTTAAGTATCCATGGTTTATAGTCTGGTTGCTTACAGGACCATCTCTGTCCTGTGGTTTCTACCTGTCTTATCTGGTCAGGCAGAAGAGGCATACATGTTCCAAGTCTGTCCAACAGTTAAGATAATCTTTCCTGTAACGGCAACCCCCTCTCTCTGGAATAACATCCCACCACAGGTCATATGTCCTGGCTGGTTTTTCACAAGGGCCAAAAGACTGGGATGTGTGCTAGACCCTGGGGTCCTGGATGTGTAGGGGGAACCCAGAATCATATGGTTTGAGATGGGTGGCTGTAGAACTATATTAAATAAATAATAAAGTATCATTTGAATCCATTACAGACATGGTTTACTATTGATTTATTTCAGGTTGTGGTTCCAGCATTCCAGTCTGCCTTAGAACTCTGGGATTTCTTGGTGATATCTTCTCCAAGCACTAACTAAATCCCATCTGTCAAAGGCAGCCTGGTCCACCACCTTCTGATGTATTAAATTGGCTGTTTAGACATGTCTTGCCTCTTGCTGGACATCGTTTCTTTATTAACAGGGCAGAAAGATCTGGTTTTTGCTGGAACATGTGGAGACTGGTTTTATTCTCCCCCTCTTTCATGATAATCTTGACACGTCCCTTTAACTCTAACACTCACAGGCCTACTGGTAGCTTTGGCTTTCATGGCTACCACATCTACTAGAATTCTAGGAAGCTGAGGTCTAACAAACCCAACCACTTTTTCATCCAACCCAGACATGAGGATGTCAGATGAGACATGGGAGGCCAGGAGAACAGCCAAGCCCATGCTACTGAAAAAATGGTGTTGTTAGGAGCCACTTTGTGTTATCTGGTTGGAATAGTGTGGGTTTTTTTTTAAAATGTGTGTGTGTGTGTTGTGTACCTTTAATGTATTTTAATTCCTGTTAGTTGATCACAGTTGCATTGGGGAGATGGATCTACAGCTAAATAATGTTCCTAGCCACACATGGAGAAACCAGGAGATTGTGAGTTCTAATCCTACATTGACACAAAGGAAGCTTGGTGACCATTTTCTCCCGACCCCAGGAAATATCAAGGGCAATTCACTTCCAAGATCTTGCCGAGAAACCTGCAGGAACTTTATCCAGGTAGTTGCCCACCAGTAAACTCAAAGGTACATCCACACACCCCTGAGGATGCCAAGCATCAAACCTGTGACTCTCTGATGCAAGTGTGTACTGCAACGCTGTGCCTCTCTGTATCCAGATTGTAGAGCTGGTTAAATTAACCCGCTTAAAGCAAATCTTTGTGTCGCGTTAACCAGCATTCAACTGGGATGGCTTAGCATAATATTTTTTTATCATCTTCAAAGAGTGAGCATTTGGATTGAACTGTCTTGGGCTTCATTTCAGTCTTTAAAACAAAAGTGAACTATTCTCTGCTTCTAAATTAATATTTAGAGACTCTCAGATCAGCGAATAATTGAAAAATGGCCCGATAATGTTGTGCTGCATTTTGTCTGGGGGAAAATGTACTATTTTGTTTTAGGCTTAAGATGCCTGCAGGCCATATCCCTACATTCACCTAACAGTGGCATAAACACCCTTGGTAACATCTTATTTTCTGCTATATTGCCATTATATGTTCCTTCGCTGTGTCTCCATCCCATGAGTGAGACAGACTTAAGTCCTCCTTAGCTGTAAAGGGATTAAAGTGATGTTTTCTCCCTTTAGCTGCTACCATCCAAGTGTAAAATCTATTATTTAGGATTTGTACCTCTGAGTCTTCTTTACTACATGTGGAGATTTGTGCCATTCTATAGCTACACTATTTCAGACTGGAGAAACAGAAATATTTCAGACTTATATGAATGTTGAGCAAATGTTTTCTCAAGATAGTTCTCCCAGTCACACTTCAAGCTGTTTCTCTCCCTGTCCCTCTGCTCTCTCTCTCTCTCTCTGTCTCTTTCCCTCTTCCCCCTCTCTTTCTGTTTCTCTCTCTGTGTCTTTCTCTTCGTCTTCCTCTCCCCCTCTCTTTCTTTCTCTCTCTCTCTCTCTCTCTCTCTCTCTCTCTCTCTCTCTCTCTCTCTCTCTCTCACACACACACACACACACACACACACAGTGGAACTAAGAAAAGCTTCATTGCACAAGCAAACATACACTTGCATCTCAGAGGCTTCATTATAACAGCAATTACTGTTCCCATCAAGTTTAATATTTCTATTTCCACAGAGGTATGCAATTTCGTTCAAGCTGGAAGCATCCATTGGCCTCAGAATGGAATGATGGTGCCTCATCCTAAAAACAAAATCAGATTTAACACTACCAAATCAAGCTTAGCAATGTATACTCCTTATGATGACTCCTCATATCGAAAGCTACATGTCAATGGCCTCTTTAGGCTTCCCCAGAGGCTGATCCAGAGCAGTTAGAGATCCTGTACGGCCATTGGGCTTCAGTGGGCATTACAGGTAGTCCACGATTTACAACAGTTCATTTAGTGACCATTCAAAGTTAAAACATTGCTGAAAAAAAAGTGACTTTATGACCGTTCTTTGCACTTAGGACCGTTGCAGCATCCCCATGGTCACATGATCAAAATTTAAATGCTTGGCAAGTGATTCATATTTATGACGGTTACAGTGTCTTGGGATTGTCTTTTGTGATTTTCTAATAAGCAAAGTCAGTGAGGAATCCAGGTGCACATAACATCCATGTTTCTAACTTTAACAACCGCGGCAATTTGCTTAACAAGTGTGGCAAGAAAGGTCGTACCATGGGACAGAATTCACTTAACAGCTGCCTTGCTTACCCACATAAATTTGGGGCTCAATTACAGCCATAAGTCGAGAGCTGCGTGTATCGTCTTAGTGGCCCATTTTAACTTCTCTCGTAGTCCATGCTAGCAATTTGGACTTCGCTCAAAACACCCAACATTTCAAAACGTTCACATTGCAAGTAAGGACTTGTGTTAATTTCTTACCACACTGGGCCCTGACACCAATGTTGCTCACACTGATTTTTTTTTTCTCTCTCTTACTGGCTAAGAACTGAAATCCTGCTCATTTTTTTCCCTTTTCAGATTTGCATGAAATGCTTTTTGTCAAACCCCGAGACAGCTGTGGTTAAACAAAAATAGTTTAAATCAATTCAGGGCAGCAGCTGGTAAAGAAATATGCCTTTGTAGTGACAACATAAAGAAAGCAAGGACTGAGACCGCCCCTCCCTCAAGTTTGTTTCTTTTTTGTATTTTATGGAAATGCAGCAACTTCAGCTGAAATCCTTAAACGATTTAACGTAGAATACTATCAACTTGTCCAGCGCTCATTATTATCCTTATTTCTTACTTTTGTCTACTTAATTTGATATTTATCTTCCCCCTTACTGCTTTATTCTTGATAAATATTCACTTTTGCAAAATGCCCAAGAAAGCAATTTGTCTGACTGGTCACAATTCATATAGCACTGTGTGCTGTTGTGTGTGTGTGTGTTGCTGTGATGCAGAAAATTCTGCAGTCCACCCCCCCCCCTTTTATTTCTCATTCAAGATGATAAAAAAAATTGCTTTTAAATGTTCAATCCAAAGGGGAGAATGTCAGTGAAATTCTAATAAGCAGAGTGTGGCATTGTTGCACCAATTTGGTTATGAGGTATTGGGAAGAAGAGAATTTTACATAGAAGAAAGAATTTGCTGAGAGAGGGAAACTTAAGGTAGGAGTATAAATTTTTTAAGAAAGGGTTCTTGAAGCAGATGCTTGCATGAAAGCAAACAAACATAACTTTTGTTTTGGAAATAAACAATGATAGTAAGCCTGAGTAATTTAAGGACTTGCTGTATCTGCATTACCCAACTTGGCTTTCACTGTTCATTCTCTCTTAATACACACACACACACACACCCCAATAAAATGACCTCAGGACAGTTTTTTTTCTGCTTTACTTCCAAAGAACACTTTTCCATGTTATGTCACCTTGTGTGCACATAACCATTTTGGACAGCAAGTTTCATTTTGTTGCAAGTTTATCCCCCCCCCCCCAATTGGCTGTTTACAATGCCCCTTCAACAGAGTCGATAAAACTACCACTTGATCATGACTTGCAATAGTATAATGGTTACAACAATTGGCTTGTATAGACAATTGTTGGTTCAGAATAGAAATGTTCTTTAATCACTTCTCCAACCCCTGAGCATACTACTTGTTCCTGGCTGGCTTTTTTACTTTAAATAAATAAAAAGGGATGCATTGTTTCATGCTTTTTCCAAACACTTGAGGTAGAATGATTTCACTCTCAGTTCTGTACGAGAGCTAAAAACAAAAGATAACTTTAGAGTCGCTTTTCTGAATGAGATAGGAGGCATATAGATTTAATGAATAAATAAATTGGAAAATAATGAAATAGTGCCTTGCTGCCATAGCGTGTTAGCCCAGATAGGATATTCTTAAGCTGACTTAAAGTCAAGTCAGCACAAGACAGGAACTATTTATTTATTTATGTAGGCATTTTATATGGCAAGCCTCTAAATAAAAACAAAAACAAACCTCGGGAAGTGTATAATTAAAATATTTAGAAAAGTCCACCGATAATAAAATGCAGCTTAAATGGTAAGTCTCTTACCATTTAAGAATAAGTCTCTTACCAGATGTAGGGTATAACCTACATCTATCTACAACTGAGACTCCATGGTGCACTTTCTTCCATTATGGAGAGAAAGTGAGTCAGGGAGAATCCAAACTGCAGAGTTTAGAAAGAGAATGGAGCTGAGAGAGGAAAGAAGTCAGGAATGATAAGCTTAAGAGTGTCAGTCTAACCACCAGGAGCCAGCAGTATGGCTTTTAGACGAGATGGAGATAAAAGTTCAGAACCATCCTCTGTTTGCTTGTCCCTACATCTATTGCCTTCAATTGTCAATAAGTTCATGAGAGCCAAAAGTTGGGTCATGCAAAGTTGAACTCCAACACAAGATGGCCAAGCGTATGAATGTCTTGTCTTCGTTGTACCTTCATCTTTCCAGGGTTCTATAGATTCCATGACTTCTTGTGCTTTGTATCTCAAGGAAAGATAACACGATGCAGGGGTGTCACACTGGCGGCCTGTGGGCCAGATGCATCACACACAGGCCACGCCTACCCCAGCTCCACGAATGGGGAAAACGTCGCAAAATGCCACGTGACGGCAACGTGACGCGGCGAGTTTGACACCCGTGCGATAAAGCTTCTCCCTTTGTACTCTTCCAAGTTGGAAAGAGTGGGCAACTAAGGAAGCCTCGGTGACAAAAGAATGTATAACAAAACATCACTTGCGGTACCAACCATCATGGAATTTAGCAGAAAATAAAGCTCAAAAATATTACCAAAAGAAATTTGAAATAATTTCTCAAGTATAATAGATTAACAGAGTTGGAAGGGACCTTGTAGGCCATCTAGTCCAAACCCCCCGCCCAAGCAGGAGGCCCTACACCATTTATGACAAGTGGCAGTCCAATCTCTTCTTGAAAGCCTCCAGTGATGAAGCTCCCACAGTAAGGGAAGAAGGAAAGAAAACTTGAGAGAGTGCGACCATCATTTGAACCCTTTATAATTGAAAGCATTTGGTTTTCACGCTCCCACTAAACGCCAGCTATCCAAGCATAATTTTTCGGTTTCTGTAAAATAATTTTGAGCTTTAATTTCCATGAAACTGAAATGATGAATTAGTTGTGCTGTAAATCATATTTCACTCACAAGTTGATTACTTTTCAGAGTATTTCCCACATGGTGCCGTTTTAAAGTATATTTCTTCTCAAAGCACTTTCTAAAGTACACAACAGATGAAATACTTTTAACTATAAAGGCTTCATCTTGTGAGAACATTTATTAGGTCCCATTAGGCGTAAAGCAATTCTGTCTTGAAGTAAAACATTTCTGCATCAGAATGCCTTCACTTCTCCATGGCCGTGCTAGTGACAGATAGGCAGGCTGAAGTGAAGCTTTTTTACCCTGTTAAGTTAATAATATTTCCCTCCAGCTTCTCCTTATTAGCAAAAGACTAGAGCATTTGTTTGGTTTTCTGTGTGAATATACTGTATAAACAGCACTAGGAAGCTGGGAGGGGAATGCAGGATGTCACCGGCATGGCAAAGATTTACTTCCTTCTTTTTGCTAACCATGGATTATCAAGACAAGTGGAAGATTTAATTATTTATTATAATTGTATTCCACTTTTTCATTCAGGTGCTCAAAGCAGCATACCTAGTGCTCCTTCCTCCTGTTTTCTTTTATAAAACATTGGGACAGAGGTTGGGCTGAGAAGGGCATCCGTTCACATCCTCCACATCCATCTGCTAAATCCACTACTAGACCCTGGCTAGCAAGTCGCATCAGAGAGCACCAGGACACGGATTTTTATTATCAGTGGTTTGATGGTTGTGTGAAAAGGTTCGGCTTGTCTCCAGGTTTACTCCAAGGGTAAGGACAGGACTTTTCCTGCATATTGCAGATTATTTAGAAAAAAAAAATAATTACCATGTATGTCTGTGGAGTTTCTCAGTCATCCAGGTCATGGCTGTCCCAAAGCTGCTTGTCCAAAAGGCAACAGGACTTCCTTATTTATTTATTTTTCCTTGAAAACATTTTGCTTGTCATCCAAGAAGCTTCTTCAGTATATTCAGGTAATTAGCAGGTGGGTTTTTTTTTTATAGGACTCGAATGTGCACATTCAGATTAGAACTACATACAGGGTAGTCTATGTTTATTCAGAAATATGTCCCTTTGTGTTCAGATCACTATCAAATTGATTTTGCTTCTCGGAAGCTGACTGGGAAGATTGCAAATGGCGATCACACAACTCTGGGACATGGCAACCAAAGCTGGTTGCCAAGCACCTGAATTTTGAATATAAGATCGTGGGGACGTTGCAACTGTCAGCTGAGGACTGTTTGTAAGTCCCTTTTTTCAGTGCCGTTGCAACTTCAAACAGTCGCTAAATGAATGGTTGGAAGTCGAGAACTACCTGTCCTAATAGTGAAAATGAAGTTTCTCTCCATCTTGGGTGGCCAATTCTGGATTTTCTTGCCTCGCTTCATTTCTGTCTATAATTGATGCTAAGTCTGGACCTAGGAACGTTCTCTCTTGAGGTCTGGTTTGTTTCTTTATGTCATGACCTTTTCTTTTAATTCCCTGGGCTTTTGACTCTTAGACTTTCCCCCATATTTCATCTCGTTTTGCTATTATGATCTCTCTGCTTTCTTTCCACATTATCTTTCCCTCTTCCTGCTCCTTGCCAAATTCAATAAAGTTTAATCATATCAATTTACTATTAAATGTAGGTTCTACTTCCCTTTTTTTCCATTGGTGCTCAACGGTAAGGGGAAAAAATCAGAAATTAAAAATAAACCAGACTTATAGCCTTATTCTTCTTTCAATCTGAGGATAAAGTTTATGGTCATTTTGGTAACTGCTGAAAACCTTCTGGTGAATTATAGCTTAAACAGCATACTTCAGCTTCAATAAATTACTGCTCCATCTACTGACAGATATTGAATCAACAATTGATGTATGTCCATTCTTCAGTCACTAGCCAATTTCAACTCCAAAAAGGAGAGGAAAAAAAACCAGGAAGCAGAGGTATAGCTTGTTCTCAAAATAGAATACAGGTCATGAAAAAAGACGAGCTGTGTATTTCTGGATCACCAGCACTGCTATAAATGCATTTTCATTATGAACGAAATGTTTCTCTCCCACATGCGGCTTCGTAGACTACAAAGAGGGCAACTGGATAATTTATCATTAAAACCAAGGCAAAGGCTAATGAAATATTTGATCTGAGACCTGGATGCATGCATACCCTTCCTTGTGACTAAAGACCAGAAACAAAAGATACTGCGAAGGGCAATTAAATAAAACATTGAATAACTTCTAGGTGGTCAGAATTGTAATTCTGGGTGACCTTGCCTAATTTTCATTCCTGCTTCACCATATTTTTCTAGAGTTTGAAATCTGAGAAAAGTAAAGTCACCTAAAAAAATTATGTTCCTCCAGAGCAGTGAGGAAACAGAGATAAGATGTTAAGTGTTACCATTCTGATATTGCCAGTTCCTCATGGGCAAATATGTTTCTCAGATAGGATCTCAGAATATCTTCCCTGTAATAATTCAGAGAGCCAAATATTATAACTAGCCTAGAAAAAACTTTCTTTAGTTTTGGAAATATAAAAAAGAGGCAGAGATAGCCAGCTTGCTTCCCCAGACCCCTTTGTCATGCAGGTCCTACTTTCATGTGCAGAAAGTTTTTCCCCCCAGTTTTTTATTTATGTCTGGAACCTGATATTATTTATTTTGCAGAACTGTATGTTTGGCATACCCCAAGGATTATATGAATATTGCTGATAACCTCTATATTAGGGGTGTCCAACCTTGGTGATTTTAATACCTGGCTGGGGAATTCTGGGAGTTGAAGTCCACAAGTCAAAGTTGCCAAGATTGGACCCCCCTGCCCTATATCATTAGTTTTTCTATGATGACATTCCAACCAGAAAGAAAATCATCAACTATTATTAGTGGAAGTGAATCTGGGGGGAAAACTGGAGCTCTAATCAATAGTTTTAACTCCAGCCTCCATGCCCTAGCCATCAATTTTAAGCATCTTGGTTTCTCATTCAAGAAGGGCATTCGCTACCTCCGCATTTCTGGCTTGGTCTGAACCATTTCATGAGAGTTCTTCCCAGCGGAGAGGCCCATTTGAGCCAAGACTTTATCTTGGAAGTGTTTATAATGCAGCCAGTGCTAGTTCAGACTCTGTTAAAAAAATGAATCATTTGACAGCTATTGTAGATCTTGATTGCAACAGGAAAACATAATCATAGTGAGCCATCCGGTTTTCTTTGGGATAGAAAACTACTGCCAGCTGTATAATAGAGACCAGTCTAAGAAACCAATGCAGATCAAAGCTATTTTTATTGTAATAGAATCTTACAATGTCTGAATGTGCTTGTCTGAGATGTTTACTCAAACTAGTTTCTTGGAACGGGCTCAAGCTCTGCTTATCCATTTGTTGCCTTGGTAGTGGCACTGTCCTCTATCTTTTAAGACCATTCTCTTTGCCCTCTACAATTACCTCCAAATATTTAAAGATATAGACTTGTTCTATTGGGTCCCATCTATTTTTCCTTTTGGTCAATAGTCCATGGCTTCAGAGGTCTATTTTTCAGTAGAGCTTCCTAAACCAATTTAAGAAAGGTTATATTATATTTCTTGAGTGGCAAGAAAAAATATTTAATAAGATCATAGAGCCAGGCTAGGCTAAAACTAGGAGACTGTGAGTTCTAGGCCTATCTTAAGCATGAAAGCCAGCTGAGTGATCATGCACCAGTCACTCACTTTCAGCCCAATTTACCTCACAGGGTTGTTGTTGTGGGGGGAAATGTGAGGAGGAAAGAGCATTAGACATGTTTTCCACCTTGACTTATTTATAAAAATAATAGAGGCAGGATACAAATACATAAATATATTGTT
>NC_142009.1:204179603-204222103 GCF_049901735.1 Notechis scutatus
TGGAAAGGACCTGAGAAAAAGATATATTTTAAAGACCTTTCTTAAAACTTCATGAGTTCAGACTCCAAAGGCAGATCAAAGGGAAGTTTATTCCAAAGTGGAGGAACTAAATGGGGAAAGAGTCTGAAAGATAAGGTGGCCATTCCATAGGTAGCAAGCTACACTAAGCAATCCTGATAGCACAATTAAGCTGAGCATCTAGGGACATGAATTTCAAACAGGTTATTCAAATAACTAGATGTTTCTGTATGAGTGATTCAGAAGATCAGTTCCAGTTGTTTGAACAGAAGACCCCTAAGACCCAGCCAAGGGGGAGGCTTACATCCCTCCTTGGCTGAGCTGATGTAGATGGTGAACTTTTAACAGTCATGTGATTTAAGGTGATTCCCCATTACAGGTCTTAGACATTCTCTTACAATAGTTGCATTTATTTTTTTGTTGATTCCCTTGGTTGATATTGTCCCAAAGGTGCTTTCTTTCAAAAGGCAACTGGACTTTCTCGCTTTCCTAGAAGACACTTTGCTTCTCATTCAAGAAGCCTGTTCAGTTCTGACTAAATGGTGAGAACTTCTCCACCTTTCAGTCAGAATTGAAGAAGCTTCCTGGATGAGAAATGAAGCATCTTCTAGCAAAGTCCAGTTGCCTTTTAAAAGAAAGCACCTTTGGGACAACCATGACCTGGACAACTGAGAATCTCCATAGATACTTGGTTTATATTCTGCTTTTTCCTCTGAGAACAAACTGGGACATATATATGCACACACACAGAGAGAGACACACACACACAAACACACACACACACACTGTGTTCCATGGGAGGCTGTTTCAGCTGAAAGACCAACAATACCTTGATATTGATATTGATATTGCTCTAACCCAACTTTAACACTACATTAGAACTGCAATCAGATTCTGATTGGGTTCTCAATTCTATAGTAGGCCTTCTTACTTCATTATGGTGTAAGACCTATTTGTCATTTATGGTGTCTCCTAAAGTCACCTAGATGTTATTGAGATAATAAAGCCTGTCTCTGATTATATTTTATTTTTTTAAAAAAAATTTTATTTTTTAAATTTTAAAAATGTGAATGAAGTAAAACAAGGACACAATAGGTACAAGCCAAAGTTAACCCACTGCAAAATACGATTTAATCAGTGCTAGTCGTCCTTTCAGAGGTCTGAGGGGCTGTGCACATCTCCATTACAAAGCCAACGAGTTAGCACTGTCTGAAGATGTCTCCGTGGTCATGTGAACGGCATGACTAAATGACAAAGGTGCACGGAATGCTGTTACCTTCCCACCAAAGTGGTCCCTATTTTTCTACTTGCATTTTTACATGCTTTTGAACTGCTAGGTTGGCAGAAGCTGGGACAAGTAATGGGAGCTCACTCTGTTACATGGTGCTAGGGATTCAAACCTCTGAACTGCTGACCTTTCTGATGGACAAGCTCAGCATCTTAGCCACTGGGGCCACCGTGTCCCTTCTCAATTATAGTTAGACTGGCCCAAAAATGATTAGATATGAGCAAAGATGACAAGAATCACTAATGGGACTGGATAGTCAACATTCTTTGAAACATCCTTAGATGACCTTCTTTCAGGAAACTTTGTGGATCCATTTCTGAAATATCCATAAGCTATCTGGTAGAGGATGTGTGTGTGTATGTGTGTGTGTTGTGTATGTGTGTCTGTGTATCTATGCGTGCACGTGAATGTGTGCCATATGTGTGCCTAACTCTCTCTCTCTCTCTCCACCCCCATTTATTGCTGAGGTTTATTTTTCTTTCCTATACAATTCATTATTTTCATTTGTGAAAGAATAATAGGTTCAGTAAGGACTCTGGAATAGTGTTTGGGAAAGTTTACTTCAACATTTCTCGAGACCTGTCAGCTTGAAATGCTTTGGGAGTGCCATTCTCTAAAAATTAAAAGAAAGAGAGAGAGGAGAGCTAGTTTGCTTTTCATTTTTCTCAAAGTGTGCATAACGTCACCGGTGAATCCATCTTAACAAAAATGTTTCTCCCTACGGAATAAAGGTTTCTGAGACTTGTTTTACTTTTCTTCTTCAATTTAAAGAGCAATAACTTTAAATTTGAAAAATTCTAAAGGTGATGGAAATGGGAAGGCCCAAATCTCCTCTATGTCACAGACGCCTATCGATAGGTGACTACCGTACTGCGCTCTAGCTTGTGCATAGATATTTGTGTCAATAAAAGAATGTAGACGTAGTTTTGCTGAAAGTAGAGAATTCATTAAAAAATGCTTATGTTTATATTTGCAGCACCCCAGCCTTGATTTGCTCCTTATTTAAGCAACATTTTTTTGATAAATTAAAAAAGCAGCAATAGCCATTACCGCAGGCTATATACAGCTTCTAATATCACTTAAGCATATTACAGAATATAATATCTAGTACTTAACGACTAACTTGCATATGAAAGCTCACATAATGTCTCATAAAACCCTTAAAATGGCTTCAGTTTAAGAGTCTCCCTTTTTAAAAAAAACACCTTCAGGGAATATCTTAAATGAAGTAGCATTCTAGCCTTGGAAAAAAATTCACACAGTTGCAAAAATTTTTAATATAAATTGAACACATTAAAAATTAATTTTGCATGACCATTTCGCATTGCAGTGCCAATGCCTAGTTAAGATAGGGCCTTAACTCTTCTTTGTTTAAAGTATCATGGAATCTTCACTTACTCCCAGATTTCCTTTTCATCTTTATCTGTATATAATTATTTTCATTCATCAGAGACAGAAAAAAAAACCCTTCCTCCTCTGACAGCCTCAGCTGGAGTTGAATGAAATCCTACCTGTGTTACTGGGGCAACTTCTGAAAAACTCATTACAGAAAGGTGGATCCCAACAATTAGTCAGGCTAAGCAATGGCCACATTTATGTTGTAACAGAGGCATATTGCAAAGAAACAGAATTTGCTGGATGTATACAGTAATTGCACTTTAAAAGTAGTCTGCTAGCTTTGTTCTCTTTCTAACTTTATTTATCCAGCAATGACAATGTGTCAGGACAGATCTAAGTGCAGCTTGGGTACAAAGTTATCTTTGAGTTATCTTGCATTACGATATTAACCTCTCTGTGGAAACACACTGTTACTATTATCATTATTACATTTATTATCAATTTGTGAAGGTTATACAACTCCAAAAGAAATGTCCTCTAGATAACTTACAAATATTAAATACATACTTAAAACAAAATTTTAAAAGATAAAATGTCATTATGATTCTCTTGTCAGGATAGTGAAAATATCGCTAGCTTGACAAGAGAATAACAATAGCATTTTAAAAACTTGACACAGGGCTCCTGTCAATAATGACTTCAAATAATCACTGGGGAAAGAGCCAAACCACTGGGACACAATGTCCTCACCCCCAACTCCATGTTCTTAATTCTTGGAGTCTAGCCCTGGAGGTGTATAACATTCAGAGTTAAAGGTGAAAAAAATCACCAAGTACACATCAATCTCAAATGAGGAAGTACAATCCCACCCCATGCCAATAATGAAAACTTCCCTCAACTAAAGGTCCCAAACAGCCACAGCCACCATTTTGTTCCTCCTCATCTAAACTCAAACAGGCCACAATGTATAATTGATGATACTGAACCCCAGACTGGATTGGCTGATATCACTCAGTGGTTTCAGGTAGATTTTAAACAGGAGGGCTGAGAGTGTCGAACCCAAAGATACAGGATACAATCTCTCCCCTCCAGTCCAGAAGAATACAATTGTCAAAGGAACTAAAAACCTCTGAGAGATCAAGAAGCAGAAGGAAGAATACATCACTGCCGTCTACCAAAGATAATGGACAAGTAAAACCAGAATTGTCTCCATACTATATCCTGACCTGAAACCAACTGGAACAAGTAGAAAATATCTGTTTCCTACAAGACTCTTTGCAACTGTTGTTTGGTCATCTTCTCTACAACTTTCCCTACAAAAGGAAAGTTGGATGTAAGCAATAAAAATCCAGCAATAGTCTCTTGATCATCACCTTCTTCAAAAAGCTGATACTATCGCATAGCCCACCCACTCATCATTCTCCCCTTCCCCAGATTGCTTTAACAATTCAGGATGGGCCAGGTGACCAAACTTAATTTGAAGGAACTTGTCCACTTCAACAGAAGTCACATAATCAAATCAATGCCAATAACATCACACAACTATGTCCAGGTAACCGTCTTGAACCTGCTCAGTTAAAGTCCAACCAGAGGTGGTATTCAGCAGGTTCTGACAGGTTCTGGAGAACCGGTAGTGGAAATTTTGAGTAATTGGAGAACCAGCAAATGCCACCTCTGATTGGCCCCTCCCCCATCTATTCTCTGCCTCCCGAGTCCCAGCTGGGACTTCTTTTGTTGCCCTGCACAGGAGAACAGAACTGGAAAGCAGGTTAGTTAGGTGGGGAGGAAATGGGATTTTGCACTAACCTTCTCCTGCCATGCTCACCAAGCCATGCCCACCAAGCCGCACCATGCCCACCAAGCCATACCCACAGAACCACTCACTAATAAAAAAAATTGAATCCCACCAATGAGTCCAACTCTGTTTAATCTGAGTAACTTTATCCACCAACTTTATTTCACTATATGAAATATATTACATATGGTGATGAAGACTTCTGACAGTAATGAGTTTAAGACATAGATATTTACTACAGGATCCCATAAAATCAGAAGCCTTACAGTGTCTGTCTGCTCTCTCAGCTGCTACAAGATTTTGCAGAAATATTACCAGAAATTATGGAAACATAAATGTTTTATGATTGGGTTCAAGTGGATCTTTCAAAACACTAGAGATACTGGAAAACTGGATGTAACATTTATTTATATACTAAATATAAATATTTAATATAAAACTTCCAGCATAATAGTTGGACACTATCAAGTAATAAATTAGCATGGATTCAGCAAGGTTTCTCTCATAATAATTTTAACAATTGAATATGCACAGTGAATATCTAAACATAAGCACTGAGGCAAATGTTTGGTGGTGTATCCCCACTAATTTCCTTTTGTTGAAAACTTGAATCTTTTCAGCAGAAAGTTTTGTGTGTGCATGTGCATGTGCGTGTGCGTGCACGTGTGCGTGTGCATGTGCGTGTGTGTGTGGTATGTATGTGTTCTCTTTGGTCCTTTGCTGACACCAGAGGTTTTCAAGGTTTACTTTTATACAGATCCCCACATCATAATCAAAAGATTTTGGGAATAACCAAGAGCTGACAACGTAGGGTCAGTAGTCATCATGACATATACAATTATGCAAAGATATTCATGGGATCCACAAATGAAATATAATGTAATGATGTCAAAAGTTAAAAATTGAAAATATCAAAATCTAAGGGATTACTAATTTAACAAGATTTGGTGCAATTTTGAAAAAGGATACCCACATCTCTCAACATTCAGTGATCTCATGAGGTTTCAGCTATTTTTTAAGATTAGTTTTCTTTTTGCTTTTGGGGTTTGCTATACCACAAACCACCTGCAATATTTTCATTAACTGTGTTAAAAAGCACTGGAATGGTTAAGCTGGCCACATTTGTACATCAAAATAAATGACTATTTCAATGTGCCTAAATAACTTGACTTGCACTGTCTATTTATTTAATAAATTTATAGGCCGCCCATCTCATACAGATGACTCTAGGGAGCTTACAATTAAAATAGAATTAGAAACAATAAAAAGAAATCAGAATTAAAAACAACAAAAGTAACATTGACAAGAAGACTCAGAAACTCAAACAAGCCATGACACAGATCAGGGTCTAGGACAACTCGCGATGGCCAATTCGCCGTGGGATAAGAATTACATTAATATCAAAGAAATGGTAGAATAGAATCATTAAAGAAAGGATATCAAAGGAGGAACAAAATGAAATGTGAAAGTAAGAAATTTAAATCATTTTTAAAAATATTTTTGATTAAACTGAATAGTTGACTAGTTGTCCTGCGGCAAGTTGGCCACGGCGAGTTGGCATATGGCAGGGGTTGGCAATCTTAAACACAAAAGAGCCATTTGAACCCATTTCCCACAGAAAAGAAAACACTGGGAGCCACAAAACCCTTCCTGTGCCTGACTATTTCCTGAGCGGCCACAAAACTAGTATATGGAGTTGAATTAAACATTCTATTTTCTTCTGAAACTTTTCTTGCATTTACCCATAGTTGGCCTACTGGATGTCAAAAAGCTCAATAAATCGCATGCCGGTAGGTGTCACACATTGGTGGTTGTGACACATATTTTGAGTGACAGGGAGCCGCAGCAGAGGGATGAACGAGCCACATGCAGCTCCACAGTCATGGGTTGCTGACCCCTGGCCTATGGTGAGTTGGCTGCAGTGAATTGGCCACAGCGAATTGTCCCATTCTGACTCACATTATATAGGCCTGAGGCTCAATGGTTTTCAAGGTCTTGGGAAAGGCCAGCAGGGATAAGGCAGGGGGTTTGTTGGGGAGGGGGCATGGGAATGTTCTAAAGAACATCAGCAGATCAGAGCAGAAAAGGAGGCTTTCCTCCTGGGATGTGACCTTGTTTCACATATAGGACTCAGAGCATTCCTCTCCTAATGTATCTAATAGCATAGGTAGCTACCACTGCAGAAAGACAACAGTTCCATGATAACCCAGCTGCCAGCTGAGAAGAGCTTTAAAGTAACTGCCAGTATCTTGAATTGCATCTAGAAGCAAACTGGTAGCTAATCAGAGGTGGCATTCTACCGGTTCGGACCTGATTGGGCGAACCCCTTGTTCCCATATTCAGCTCACTCCTAACTGGTTTGCTGTGATGAGGAAGTGGGCCCGCCCCTGCTCTTTCCTCTGCTGTATGCAGGGGTGGGATGCTACCGGTTCGGCCGGTTCTATAGAACCTGTAGCTGCGAAGAGCAGCTGACACTGAACTGGTTCGGTGTTTGACCCACCCGCCTGCCCGGCTCTAGGATGTCCTTTATTCCCTGCTTTTCCCTCCTCAGCTGCTTTGCGCGGCACAGCTGAGGTTGAAAAAGCAGGAAACAAGAGGATTTTCAAACACTGCTCAGCCGAGTGCAGCGCTTGTCAGCTGTCCAAGCGGCACAGCTGATGATTTCTTGCAAACACTGCACACACGATTGTCCCTAGTTCAGAGAACCGGCAAATTACTTCATTGGCTTGCCCCTCCCCTCCCTGCCCACTCACTCCTTACCTGGCATGCGAGCCGTCCAACTTGCCTGGTTTGGTAAATTGCTATTTTTCCATTTTTTCCCCTGACCATCAGCTGTTCTGCTCTGCCAGGAGATTTAGATTAGCTAGAAAGCAGGAAATCCTTGGATTTCTTGCTTTCTAGCTAATCCAAAAGCAGAGCCGAACCTTTCTTAGGACTGAAGCTTTTCAGTGCAGACTCGGGTAGCCAATTGCAGATAGATAGATCTCTAAGTTAATCTGTGATTCTGTGAGCAACTCAATCTGCCTGCCTGCTTTGCCTGCTTTTGGGTAAAAGTTTCTCTTTTTTAATTAAAAATATATATCAATATTTACATACATGGTATGTTCTGAGTTAATTTTGTGAGTTTCCTTGCAAGCAAATTTTATATGACAGACTCAGATAACTGATTGCAGATAGCTAGATCTCTAAATTAATCTGTGATTATGTGAGCAACTCAATCTGCCTGCCTGCTTTGCCTGCTTTTGGGTAAAAGTTTCTCTTTTTTAATTAAAAAAAAAAATCAATATTTACATACATGGTATGTTCTGAGTTAATTTTGTGAGTTTCCTTGCAAGCAAATTTTATGTGACAGACTCAGATAACCGATTGCAGATAGATAGATCTCTAAATTAATCTGTGATTCTGTGAGCAACTCAATCTGCCTGCCTGCTTTGCCTGCTTTTGGGTAAAAGTTTCTCTTTTTTAATTTTAAAAAAATCAATATTTACATAAATATTTATAATATTTACATACAAGCCATGCCCACCCAGTCACATGACCACTAAGCCATACCCACAAATTAGGCCACACCCACAGAACCAGTTGTTAAGAAATCTGAATCCCACCCCTGGCTGTATGCCTTTGTTTAGAACACAGATGATTCACGTGGCAGAGTGGTTTGCTGTGCCTCAGCTGTTTTCTTCACAGAGGCTGCAGTTGAACGTAAGTATGGGCTTGCCTTCTTTGAAATGCAGAGCAATCTGCATGTGATCACCGAACCAGTTGTTATACCAGTGGAATCCCACCCCTGTAGCCGGTGCAGCTCTTGGAGCAAAGCAGAGGCATACTCTGTTAGATACATCTTATGCCAGATGACTGGCACCCATAGCTGCCCATGGTGCTGCATTTTGCACCATCTGACACCTTCAAATACTCTTCAAGCACAGTAAGTTCCAGTTGCAGTAATCCATTTGGCAAACTATTAAAGTTGAAAGACTGTGAACAGAACCACCTGTTCCAGGAAGAAGGTCTGTCACCTCCTTCTCCTGATTGATGGAGCTATATAATTATCCATCCATGGTCTGAATATATCATGCAATAATTAAAGGGTAAATCTGTACGGGGGGGATTTGCTTGTTCTGTGGCTGCTATTTGCATTACCTGGATTGTGATTAGCATGCCTAGAACTAAGACACCATTTCCCTTAAATGAATGAATAATGGATTTTCAGAAGACAGTGGAGTTTAATAGCCATATTCATGCTAACTCAAGGTTATAATTTATTGTGGTGTGAATGCAATGATTTCAGATGCTGTGCTTCTAGAAATGTAGGTTTGGAGGCTTTTGCCAAAGTCATGAAAACTGTGTTATAACACTGCAATGCAAGTTCTCTCCTTTTCATATAAGTGTGCTACAAAAGTGTTGGTATTTTCTCATGGTGGTATTGTGTTGCTTTCACCAATGACATACCTTTGATCCCCCTTATTGATGCAATATTGTACATTAATATGCAACATTACATTAAGAGACAGTGTTATTTATGCTGCTAGAACATGAGAAACCTGTGGGTGGATTGGTTTCTCTCCACCTCAAACATTGAATTTGCTTGGTGTAGCAGATAGATTGGAGAGGACTCTTTGTAGATATAACTCAATGATACTTACATAATGCTCCATCCAAGTTCTGCTTGCATTGTGCAGTTGTTTAGTTAGTTAGTTCATCTATGATAGTTAAATTAGGAGACAAAAACCATCTGGATGGCTGGATTGCTAACTGCTAAACTAAGGCTAGCAGATTTGGCCAAGAACGTTTGACATTTTCTTTAAAAAAAATTATTTAGCAATTATTTTAATTTATTGCAGCCATTATTTAGAGCATGAAACAAGGAAATCATTTTGGGCCAACACTTTCAGTGTCAAATCCTTCCAGACAAATATGTTAAATGCATATTAAACAATGAAGAGCATCCCCTTTTAAGATTTTTTTTTTTTTTTTTTTTGAGGAAGGCTTTGTAAATTAGCAATGCTTGTAATTACAGAATCTGGGAGCAGGTAAAGTCAGGTTTTTCTGATCAGTCTACCAGACTGTGCAAGAAATTTAATAACAGAGGTGCATCTGGAAACAGCTTCACTTCCTCAATAAAATATGAAAGATTCATATATTATACATATAAATGATAAATAAATTATACCTGTGGACTATCTATGCAAGTATCCCCTTTCTTAATAACTAGTGGAGACGCTATCTAGCAAGCATTGCCCTTTGACCTGTGTAAGAATCTTAATGACTTTGTATGAAAAGTATGCTATTGCATTGCTTTTGTTCCCAAACTTAACTATAATGGACTAATTAAGCGACTCAACAGTGCCAACTAAATTCCAAAGCAGCTAAAGAAAATAAAAACCAGTGTGCTGAATAAGCACAGGGTGTTCACAGAGTCCAAACAAACTTGTCTGCATTATCCAATGCATCTCTGTTTCCCCAGTTCTAAAATGAATACACTGATGCAATTAATTATGAAGGTGTCATTATACGTATATGAGTGTGTGTATGCATTTTTCAAATATTCATAAAGATTTTTGTGTATTTGTCTCTGTGGATATCTACAACGGAGTTGAGTCTAATTCCTTGTTTAGAGATAATGATTCTCATCAGATTTTACAGAAGTACATAGACCAGGGACAGAGACAAATGCATAGCCTTCTAGAGCTTGCTAACTACAACCTCAACCAGCACCCCACTAACCTGGCTTCCTTAGGATGTTGGGAGTTATAGTTCAGCAGCATCAGAAACTCCTTTGCTTTCGCTAGTCTAGACAATTCAGACCACAGTGTGATAACAGAAGCCCAGGGGTGAAATAAAAATGGAACAAATGTGTTTTGGAAATTCAAATAAATGAAGCAAGGTCAAAATAAAACTGTCCCAGAGAATAATTCCAAACTTTATTTTTAATTAAAATTAAGAAAATAAAAACCAGTTGTGGTGGTTGGGGGGGGGGAGTGGAAGTAATTTTCCAAATATTATTAACTCATTAGTGGAGGAAGACATAGCATGTACCTTAATGAAAGAGCAGAATAGACTTCTTGCTGTACTCCAAGCAGAAAGTTGCTGTATTGGCAGCTTAGTGCTTTTAGGGCTATTGTTAAAGCAGAAGTATGAATAAACAACATTCTTCAGAAGGGTGTTCAGGGTTGACAAGCAATTTTCAAGATTGGAATTCTGTTTGGTATCTGAGAGCCAGTTTGAACTAGTGGTTCAGGCATCAGTTTAGAAACTGGGAGACTGGGAATTTTAGTCCCACCTTAGCCATGAAGTCCAGCTGGATAATTCTGGGCCAGTCACTTTCTCTCAGCCCAACTCACTTCACAGAATTGTGGTTGTGGGGGAAATAGGAAGAGGAAGGCATGTTGGGTATGTTCTCCATCTTGAGTTATTTGCAAAAATAATAGATGGAAATAAAATCTGTCTGCAATTAGGATTGATACAAGAGTGATGGTATGACCCAGGTTCAGTGATGGAAGCCATTCCCTCTAGCCGTACCTATTGGGGGAAATGGAAGGATGGAGCAACTTTGCATGCTACCTTAAACAAGATGCAACTCTAAGGAAGAAGTACATAAAGATTAATATATGTTGAGATTCTCACTCAGGCCATGGTTATTCCAAATATGCTTTTTCAAATGGTGGGGTACAACACTACCTGTTTACAACACAGTCCTTTCAGCAGTTCCAAGAAGGTTCCATGTCCATTTGCATTCTGATTCAGGTGATCCTGAGGGCACAGATAAATCTTCAAGTGGCCTCAATGACTCTTAGAAAGAGTGCTAATGTCCAGGTGACTGCAAGGAATATAAATCCTTCCATTCTCCACCATTCAGTCAGAACTGAAGAAGCTTCTTGGATGAGAAGTGAAATGTCTTCAAGGAAGAACAAGTCCAAATGAAAAAACACCTTTGGGACATAAAGCTTAATTTTTCCTCCTCTGCTTTCTGTTATTGTTTTACTATTGTGTAGTTCATATTGCATTTAATACTACCGTTTATCAGCATTGAATGAATTGATTTAACAATCTTGTTTCTAAACCGTTTTGAATTTTGTTTTGCTATTAATGGGAAGCTGTATACAAATATTTTTAATAACTTTAAACATATAGGAATTTAAATTTCACTAAATAGTGTAAAGATCAGGGGTTTCCAACTTCCCTGCCTTTTTTTACCCCCTTTGAAAAATATGTTTCTCCTCATGTAAGAAGCTTCTTCAGTACTAACTACAACCCCTTCACAAATGCATGACACAACACAGGAGAAAAAGAATTCATCAGGCTAGGATTCAGAAGTCCATCTGCATCTGAAGGACAAAGGACACTCTTTTGAAGATAGCAAAGTTCACATTCTGGATAGAGGGGACCACAGATTTGAAAGAGGAGTCAAAGAAGCCATTTATGTTAACATTGATCAGCCCTCCCTCAACAGGGGTGGGGGGAGGCAAGGGGAATACAATAACACCTGAGGACTGTTTGCAACACAGTCCTTTCGGTAGTCCCAAGAAAGTTCTACACCCATTTGCACTCAGATTCAAGGGACTTTGAAGACAGAGGTAAACCTTTAAGTGGCCTCAACTATTCTCAGAGAGCTAAAGACCAGCCCTCAGAGTGCTAATGACCAGATGACTGCAAAGAAAATAAATTCTCCACCAGTCAGTTAGAACTGAAGAAGGTTTTTGGATGAAAAGCAGAAGGTTTTGAAGGAAAACAAAAGCAAGAAAGTCCATTTGCTGGTAGCCACATTTCTTGGAGTTGAACTGAAGTATGAATAGTCACGTACCACTGTTAACAAATCACTCAGAAGTTTTCAAGGAAGGAGATAAGTTTTTCCCCCCAATAGCTTGAAGGAGAAGGGATGAAAAAATACAGAAGAAATTTTAGAGGTAGTCCTACTCAGCATTACTGCAGCAAAACTTACTGTTTATGGAGAACAGCTGGAGTATTGAGAAATGATAAATTGCATTACTTTTATTGCTAGTCCACATTTGCAAATGATGTTCTCCTTTTTAAAAACATAAGTTTGATATGTGGATTGACAATAAGAGCCCTGGTACATTTTCACTCCTGTGAACTGCAGCTGTTCTTTATAAGTATCTCAACAAAACTTCCCAAGTGGAGGTTTTCAGGTGAATATTAAAAATAATGAATAATAACATTCTTTCTTCTCTGACTCCTGGAAACCATTTTGGTGACAGTTTTGCTGATCCACTACAATTTGCACTAGATGTTGTTTTAATTTATGTCTTGAACAAAGCACGACAGGTTTATGAATCCAGTAGAAAACCTACCCTCTTTACGCAATTTGACAGAACTTAGTAATAATTATGAAGGAGAAATGGATTTATCTGAATTTTTATACAAATATAGCCAGTTCAAATATCCTGGACTGATTCATAGAACAGACAACATTTGTGCAAACAAAGGTTTTTCCAACTGTTTGCAATCAGGATTGTAACTCAAAAAACATGCATCAAAGTGCATCCTCAGAAAACTGGTCACAAAAAATGCATCTATCTGGAGAAAGAATACACAAAGATGGATTAGGGTGGGAAAAAGTTGCATAAATTGCTACCCACTGGGAAAAGTATACCCGAAACTGCATATGTTAGGGGAAATGCAGAACAAAATGCATATCAGTTTCCAGCAAAACCTTTTTTTTTTTTTTTGCTAAAACAAACTTATGGTTAGGTAAATGAGAAACTAAGTGAAACCAAACATATTCTTCTTTTTATCAGTTAGGGTGAGAGTTGATATAGATATGTTTCAGCCTATCTTAAAATGAGCCCTTTAGCTACAGTCTGATTCTGTGAAGCACGTCTAGTTGTGTCCAGAAATGCTGAAAGTCTCAAATACTTGCAAATTCAGATACAAATTGCCCTGACCTGAACATTCAGGCCAGTACATTGATCAGCACTTAATTATTCACCAGCTTTTATGGTTCCTGAGTAATACATCACATTAGTCAACTCAAGAAACCATTAAAATAACTTATAAAATAAGGATATACATTATGGAATTAGGTATTTTGAGCTAAATGGCTCTGTTTTCTACTGATATTTCATTGTGATATTGCTTTATTAAAGATTGCAAAGTCACTGGGATATTTTTAGGTTTGATCTGTTCTATATCACTTTGATGTCTTAGAATGAATGACAGGTTGCAAGCTCTCTCAGTAGGCAAAGGAAGTTGTGAGAGTGGAGGAGGAATTAAGAGCCAGTTTGGTCTAGTGGTTAAGGTGCTAGCTTAGGAACCAGGAGACTAGGAGTTCTAGACCTTAGGAGTGAAAGTGACTGGGTGCCTTTGAACCAGTCTCTTTCTCTCTCTCAGCCCCACTCAGTTGACAGAGTTGTTGTGGGGAAAACAGGAAGAGGGTGAAGTATTAGGTATGTTTGCCACCTTAAGTTAGTTATAAAAAGAGTAAAGGTGAGAGATAAATAAATTAAAGTGGATATGGACCAGGAAGGTCCATTTTGAAATCTTGCTGGTGAAATAGGAAAGAGCAGGTAGTCCTCCTCTATTTCTTCAGGACATTATCCCCTCACCACTGTGCATTTTTGCTAATATTGCTCATATTAAATGTCTTTGGTGACTGGAGAATGTGGGAGAGGACACTTGTTTTCTGCTGGAAAAATCAAATCACCTCAAAGACTGGATAAATCAAGAGTTGGCTTCCTCTCTGTCTGGGATTTACCTAAGAACTTTCTTCACACGCATACAGAGAGCTAACGACTGTCAGCTCTATTTGGTACTGTTTTACAATTCTTTTCATTTATAAAAAAAATGACACATATGAGAAGTCAGCAGTTGCAAAGTGAACTGAGAAGAAACCTCATCCCTGGACCAGAACCCAGTGTATCTTCATATCATGGCCAGTTTACTGTAATGGATCTATTTATTTATTTATTCATTCATTCATTTATTTAATGTATGGCAAATACATGGACTTATAGTGGTTCAAATGTTAATGTCCAGTCCACCCAGCCATTCAAGGGCAGGGTGGTTTATGTTTTTTTGTAATATAAACTTTTTAAAATTTTATTTTACAACCATTCTCTTTTCTTTATGGAGTGTGTTGTCCGGATACAAATATCTTGTGCATAATATTTGTGGTTAATACAATTTCCTTACCATAACAACAACGATTACATTACATTCTTATTCTTATCATTGTAACCTTCCCCTTTTTAATGCCTTCCTCTCTATATTCATATATATATCAGAGTGAGAAGCACAGAGCTGAAGACAGAAGCCTGAAGATGATGAATGAGACTTCATCGAACGTTGCCTAGATACTTCCAATCTTACGCGGGAGAAAACCCGAATAACCAAAGATCCACATACAAATACCGAGAACCTCAGAAAACACACACACACACACACACACACACACACACACACACACACACACAATATATATATATATATATATATATATATATATATATATATATATATATATATATATATATGTGTATGTATGTATGTATGTATGTAAGTATGTATGTATGCATGCAGGTCTTGGCATGTTCGGGTCTTTTCCCATGTAAGATTGAGAGTATCTTGGCAACAATATTCTCAATCTTACACGGGAAAAGACCTGAACAAGACCTGCATATCTGTACCCGTGAAAATCTATGAAACACACACACACACACATCTCTTCTATGTTAATATATTTAATTTCTAATTTCCATTTTTCTTTTCCAACCATTGATAAAATAATTCCCATATGAGATAATATTCAGATTGTTCTTTTCCTTTAATTGCCAGGGTGGTCTATGTTGAAAAGTCAGACATTGGGCCGGTAGAAGCTCTTGATGGACATTCGGACAATATTGATGGATATTTTTTTGAGGAGCACCACAGTCCATTGCCATGTATTTAGAGAGCCAGTAGTTCTACAAAGATGTCTGACTGCCAACTGCCATTAACTGCCAATTCTTCGATGTAGTCTGGCTGCCAATTGTTGCATTTAGGGTGCACCACGAGGAGGTGAACTGGCATCACACGCTACTGTAGTGGTAAAGGTGCTGGCATAGAAATAGAGACAGTGAGTTTTAGTCCCACCTTAGCCATGAAAGCCAGCCAGGTGACTTTCTCTCAGCCAATCCACCTCATAGAGTTTTTGTGTGGATTATAGGAGGAGTAAGGAGTTACTTATAAAGTAATAAAGGTGGGTTCAAAGGTAATCATAACTAAAATTAAATGACCTTAGCCCCCATTTGAGAGATCATGAATTGATAGTTCTTACAAACTCCACTTCTCCCAGGGGATCACCATCGCTTCCTAACCACACTAGCTGAGAGTGAACTGACTCCCACAATTATGCTGCCCTTATTTATTTGTATCCACCTTTTATTACCTTCCTTGAGAGAAAAGTCATAAGTAATGAACAAAAACCCTTACCTTCCTCACAAAATTAATTTTCTGAGGAAAATTGAGGATACACCTTCCCTCTTCCACCTTTTTTAAGCTCTCAAAATAGAAAAAAATATAAATTTAATACTGTTGTGGAGCGGCGGTTACAGAAGGGAGACTGAGCCAAGGCTAGGCTAACATACTTTATTCAAGGAATAAAGGGTCGCCGCGGCTTCAGAGGCAATCTGACAGCCAGCTGGCGGCGACAGCTGATGCCGTTTGACAGCTCCCTTTTATAGCCGGCTGTCAAACGGCATCAGCCAATGGGAGCGATCGGCGCTCCAGCTCAGATGGCGGACCAGAAGGAGAACTTCAGGCAGGTTCTTAATACATAACACTCCTTCCCCCTGGTCGCGCGCATGCGTAGTCCTGTAGCCACAATGGCGGCCTTCGTTCGCGGCTTGTCCTCCGCGGCTCTGGAGGCTTGGGGGCTGCAACACAGTCTCTGTCTTCTCCGGCGGTGCCAGGCGTCTGCGGAGGGTCGACGGCCGATCCGGACCTGCTATCTGGAGGCTGCTCTGGTGAGTTTTCCTGCGGTGGTCGGTTGGCTGGGAAGTCGGGCCTCTGGTAGACCGGGTAGTTCTGCGGGATGGCTGCGGCAGGTGGCGAGTAGACCGGGTGGCTCGGCGGCGGGTTGTCCAGGCCTTCGGCGGCAGGCGAGGTCCAGCGTCTCCTGAGCTGGTCGATATGCCTCCTCCAGGTTCTCCCATCTTCCAGGAGGACTCTGTAAGACCTGGGCCCTGTAATAGAAACTATCCACCCTGGCAGCCATAACGGGTGCCCTGCATAGTTCCTGGCATAAACCAGGTCTTGCAGGGCAAAGCCCCTGGCATTGCTGTCAGATGCCAGGTGTGTGCTGGGGGAGTAGTGGGGGTGCAACCTGTCCAGGGTGGTTCGGAGTCGCCTGCCCATCAAAAGTTCAGCAGGTGACTTGTTGGTTGTGGGGCATGGCGTGGCATGTTGCGTGAGTAGGTAAGTGGACAGCTTGGAGTGCCAGTCTGCCTGCCTCAGTTTGGCCAAAACTTCCTTGGCCGACCTAACAGCCCTCTCTGCCATCCCATTACTGGCGGGGTGAAAGGGGGCTGTAAGGGCATGCCTGATGCCCAGGTTGGCGGTGAAGATGGCAAATTCATTAGAGCTGAATTGAGGCCCGTTATCTGACACCAAGGTGTCTGGCAGTCCATGAGTAGCAAACAGTCTGGTCAAAACCCTAGTGATGGCTTGAGTTGTGGTGGAAGACAGCATGGCTACTTCAGTCCATTTGGAAAACGAGTCTGCTACCACCAAGAATGTCTTCCCCAGCATGGGGCCAGCTAGGTCAATATGTAGCCTGGCCCAGGGTGCCCCTGCATCTTCCCATCTGGTGGGTGTAGCTATGGGTGTAGCTGCCCTTGTCGCCTGGCAGGCCTGGCATGCGTTGACCCAGCTGGCAATTTGGGCATCTAATCCTGGCCACCAAACATAGCTGCGGGCCAAGGCCTTCATCCTTACCATGCCCGGATGACCCTCGTGCAGTGCTTTTAGAACTGGTTCTTGCAAGGAGGCAGGAATGACCACCCTTGTCCCCCATAACAGACAGCCCTGTATTGCAGACAACTCCTGCTTGTGGATCCTAAAGGGAATTAAATCAGGGGCAAAATGTATATCTGGCCACCCCCTTCCCACCCAGTCCAGGACCTGGGAAATCAATGGATCTTTTTTTGAGTGCGCAGCAACATCCCCGGCTGAAAGTGGGAGGTCCAGTCCCGTGCACTCGAAGATTGTGTGGATGGGAGCTGGGTCCTCGACTGGTGTAGGCAGGGGGCACCTGCTGAGGGCATCTGCGTGGCTCAGGTTTATTCCAGGACGATGGATCAAGGTGTATGAATAAGCGGCCAAAAAAAGTGTCCACCTGGTCATTCTCGGGGAAAGTACCTGTGGGGTTTGTTTGTCACCAGCTAACAGTCCTAACAAAGGTTTGTGGTCAGTTACCAGTTCAAAAAAATGGCCATAGAGAAACTCATGGAACTTTTTTACAGCAGCTAAAGCTGCCAAAGCCTCCTTATAGATCTGGCTGTAATTTCTCTCAGCAGCAGAGAATGTTCTTGAAAAATAGGCAATGGGTGCCTCAGATCCATTTGAAAGTCTGTGGCTTAAAACTGCTCCTATCCCAAAAGGTGAGGCATCAGCGGCGAGTACTAGGGGCAAGTCCTTGTTAAATTGAACTAACACTGCGTTTGAGGTTAACAGCGACTTCACTGCCTGGAAAGCGTTGGCTTCTTTATGTCCCCAGTGCCAGGAGACCTCCTTGTCTAGGAGCCTATGTAGGGGCTCAGCTACAGAGGCTTTGTGGGGTAGGAAGGATGCATAGAAATTTAGGAGCCCTAAAAAGGCCTGTAATTCAGTTTTGTTAGAGGGAGTGGGTGCCTCGTGAATGGCCCTGACTTTACTTTCTATGGGGTGAATCCCAGAGGCATCAATTCGATAACCCAGGAAGTCTACTTGGTTGGTAGCTATGGTGCATTTATCTTTTTTTAATTTGAGCCCATTTAGTCTAAATCTGTCAAGAACAGACCTTACTCTGAGTAGCAGTTGTGCCTTGTTAGAGGCCGATACTAAAATGTCATCAAAGTATGGAACCACCCCGGGTAGGCCCTGGAGGATTCTTTCCATGAGTGATTGAAAAATGCCTGGGGCAACGCTGACCCCAAACTGTAAACGTTTACATCTGAAAGCGCCCCTGTGTGTTACTATGGTTTGGAGGTCAGCAGTGTGCTGGTCCACAGGGAATTGTTGGTATGCCTGGGACATGTCCAATTTTGCAAAAACTATGCCTGGCTCAAATGTGTGAAGCAGGTGTTGAATAACAGGCACTGGGTATGTGCTAACTTGAAGGAAACGGTTGATGGACGTCTTATAGTCCGCGCAAATTCTCACGCTACCATCCTTTTTTAAAGGGGTGACTATGGGTGTTTCCCACTTGGCAAAATCTACCTGTTCCAAAACTCCTTGATTAATGAGTTTGTCTAGCTCAGCGTCTAATTTGGGCCTAATGGCGAAGGGAACCCTTCTTGGTTTCAAACGGATAGGGGTGGCTTGTGGACCCACATTGAAGGATATGGGGGTGCCCGTATAACAGCCCAGGTCATTGCTGAAGACATCAGCGTAGTCATTAAAAAGGGCATCAACTTCAGAGTTTTTGACAGAGTGAATCCCTGTGATGTTAAGACCTAGGGCAGGGAACCAATCCAGTCCTAGCAAGCTAGGTAGGGCACCATCAACAACTACCAGTGGCAAGTAACCTCTAAAGTTTTGGAATTGAATAAGGAATCTTCCCTTACTCAGGACCGGAATGGTCTTCCCCTGGTAGTCCTGAAGGTTCAGGTGGCAGGCAGTCAGCTTCCTCCTTGGGAACGAAGGTAGAATCTTCTTCAGCGTGGACCAAGCGATGATGGAGAGGGTTGAACCGGTGTCCACCTCCATGTGGCAGGGCTTATCTTCTAAGAGAAGAGAAACGCTTATTTTGTTAGGGGTTCGTGGAGAAACTGCCCGCGTGATGGCAGGTATAGCAGCTTTTTACTTGCCTTTGGGATGAGGCAGAGACTCGAGATCTTTGGAAGGGGGCTTGCTCAGCTTGACAAACTCTGGCTATATGCCCTTTTTTCTGGCAGTTTAGGCAAATAGCATTCCTGAACCTGCAATTGGATCTATGGTGGTTACCTCCACAGCTTGTACAAGGGGGCTGTTGTTTGGCTGTTGTTGTTTCTCCTTGGTGGAGCTAAAGGTGTTCTGGGGTGTGTGAGGCGATTTACTTCTAATGGTTCTTCTATTTCCTCCTGGGATATCTCATCATAATGGACTGTAGCCTGTCCTTGTTTTGGGGTAGCTCCCTGAATCTCAGCTGCAGATATTTCAGATAGTTCAGCAGCCTGAGCTTCTTCAATGGCTAGGGATAAAGTTAGATCTTTCTTTGCTAACAGCCTTCTCTGGAGCTTTAAATCCCTAATTCCACCCACTATCTGGTCCAGTAGCATGTCCTCCAGGTAATCCTTGAAACCGCAGTGTATGGCAGCAGATCTTAGGGCTGCCATATATTGGTTCATGGTTTCTCCTTCAGCTTGAACCCTTCTCCTAAAAGCTAGCCTCCTAGCTATCTGAGAGGGTTTGGGGGAATAGTGGTTGGATAAAATCTCTTTCAACTCTTCCCAGGGAATAGCCTTAATGGGTCATGGTGACACTAATGCTGAGGCAGTGTCGAAAACTGTAGCCCCACAGAAGCTTAAAAAATAAGACCTTTTCCTCAGGTCTGTAGCCCTAGACAAGTCTATAGCATTTAAAAAACATTCAAATCTGTTAATGTAGGATTCCCAAGTCTCTGCTCCTGGCTGGAAATGTGGGAAAGTCGGCGTAGATGCCATTTGAGCGACAAAGTGGGTCTGCTAGGTGAGGAAAAAATTAGTGGTCGCTTTTAGAAAAGCGTTTCAGTAGCGCCTGTCAGCGGCGTTCGCTCCTCAGCTGCGGAGCTTTGAAGTTCGCGCTCTTTTTGGAGCGCGGCGGCGTGACTTCAATCGGCACTTAGCGGCTTCAGCTCTTTCTCTGTGTGACTTCGGCTCAATTGTTTCGCCTGGACGTCTTTACTGCATCCCGCCCTCGTCGCCAGTGTTGTGGAGCGGCGGTTACAGAAGGGAGACTGAGCCAAGGCTAGGCTAACATACTTTATTCAAGGAATAAAGGGTCGCCGCGGCTTCAGAGGCAATCTGACAGCCAGCTGGCGGCGACAGCTGATGCCGTTTGACAGCTCCCTTTTATAGCCGGCTGTCAAACGGCATCAGCCAATGGGAGCGATCGGCGCTCCCGCTCAGATGGCGGACCAGAAGGAGAACTTCAGGCAGGTTCTTAATACATAACAAATACACACTGTACTCTTCTGTGCTTTTTGTGCAGATGTTTTTTTTTAAAAAAAACAAACGCACAGAAAACAGATTTATGGAACAATGTGCAAATATGACTAATCCTGGAAAGAGACTTATTTCCTTATATTCCTTATATTTCTCAAATGATTCTGAAATGCAAGCAATTTTACCAGCAAAGGCAATTGTACAACCACAGGCCACATGCAGAGGGTGAAAGAGCCCTGTCGTCTTGCAAACCTTTGTGTGTGTTATGGGAACAACTTGTGAAGATCAGAGGGTGCCTTAAATATGGCTTCAGATACCTGTGGCAGAGAGGTCACTGTAGGGTGAAACTGTCTGTTCCACAGTAAATTAGAGACATGCATTCATTATCTTCCCAAACCTCATTAAAAGGGCTTTAATGTGGTGACTAAGTCACGGGCAGACAAACCTTTAATCTTGACTACATCAGACACACCTGTGTTACATTTCCTTTTGAGGACAGTTAGCAGAAACAGGTTAACTTACCATTTATGCCTCCAGTCTGCAGAATTAGCATGGAAAGCAGACTCCCTTTGAACTCCCTTTAACAGGGTACTCTACTAATTCGCTTTGCTTTTTTAAAAAAACCAAACCAAACCCTGCAAACTATTATTGGCATCTTTAATGATCATTTGGATCAGGGCCACTCCCCAGACATTCCCATAATGTACTAGTTGAAGGTTGTGTTTTAGTCTCTGATGATTTATTCTTTTTTACTCCATTTTTATGATTTCGATTCCAATGTACATTGTAAAATAAGTCATAAATTCCCATCATGATTATAAAAGGTTAGGGTTCAGTCGATATTCAAGTTGTTTAGGAATCATGTAAAACCAAATAATCCTTAGTAAAAAATCATGGAGTTTTTCAGAGTGTGGCAAGGAAACAGCTAAAAGAAATTGACCACTTCTGTTGGGATTTTAAACAAAAACACCCCAAAAATAGATTGCTTAAATTTAATTTAAGATATTAAGATATTGCTTAAAATTTAATGCCATTACCCAAAGCTGGATATCCAAAGCTAGTGCCTTGTTGCAAGCGACCAAAAGTATTCTTGGTTGTTGTTGAAAACTAGATAATTAGGAAAATCTCAAAACTATAAGTCACTTCAAAAAAAAAAAAAAGTGCAATCCCATCCAAAGTGGATGTATCCTGTTTGGGCTGAAAAGTTACGCTTTAAGTTCTGTTCTTTTATGTTTTACTTTTGGATGTCAGAAGTTGCAAGGATACAATAAAACTAGATGACATTATTATAAAGCAGAATGCAAGCAAGCACAAAAATGCATCTTTCACTGCACAAAGCAAAATACATATTTTATTTCGAAAAATTAAGTTTCCTTTGAATTGGGCTGTATTTTTGGATGGTAGTGTGGGCA
This sequence comes from Notechis scutatus, assembly GCF_049901735.1. Taxonomy (NCBI): domain Eukaryota; kingdom Metazoa; phylum Chordata; class Lepidosauria; order Squamata; family Elapidae; genus Notechis; species Notechis scutatus. Next base: position 204,201,771 of record NC_142009.1, read on the forward strand.
CATTTGTGTCATTTTCTTTGCAATTTTTAAAAATATTGATTTAATTTTATATTTTTAAAACTTATTTTTAAGAAAACTTTAAAATCCAATGCAATAGTAACATATTAAATAAAAATATAACAGCCCTGCAAACATGTGCAACTGACTGAAGTTAAACAAAAGCACAGCAGATCTATATTGTGGCTTGCTAATGAATTTTTTATTATTGGAAAATTAACTACTGTAAGCATAGAGATCATCATTCAAGCCTTTACTTAAAGAGTTTTATTATGTTACTTCTAATAATTAAGGTAACCTAATATCCGATGAAACCAACCTGCTAAAAGATATAACAGTGCTTTTTCAAGACTTTTTAAATGCTCTCTTTCAACTTCCTAATTCAGCGTACAGTCCCATGACTACCTAGTTCTCTCCCATCCAAATACTAGGCCATTCTACCCTGGCTATTATTTTGCAATCAATCTAAGTTGATTCAGAAGACATCCTGTCCCACCCCCACTTTCCAACTACAGAGGAACTGCTCAAACTCTTCCAGTGGGCTGGATGCAACTTTCATCAGCCTGGACAATGATGAGAATTCAGCATAGCTGGAGGTCTCCCTTTTCCTTTAACTAAACAAAGCAAATCTTTTAAACAAGAAAGTTCAGATTGAATTTTTCCTTTCTTCTTATTCCAGGGTTGAACTAACTGGCTTTTTCAAGCACCCTGGTAGCCCTTGTTTAGTGATTTCCTTGTTTAGTAACTGTTCACAGTTATGATGGGGACAAAAAAGAAATTATGCCCAGTTCTTGAATGTATGACCATCTGTTTGAAGGTCTGTAAAGCAAAGGAAAGCTGAAGAAAGATTGAAAGCACTGTTGTGGTTTCACTTAATAACCACATCACAGCAGGTTACTAGTTACAATTGTGGTCATTAAATGAGGACTACCTATTCCTGCTGTTTCTCAACACTTCTGCTAAAGAACAAACAACAGGCTCCAAATAGGACAGAGAAGATGCTTGGCTTTTCTCTTGTCACTCATCATTCATTCAGGACAGGAAGAAATCAGAACTGGAGAAGATTATTCCCAAGATCAGCACTGGGCCTCCTGCAGCTGCTCAGTGGTATTAATCTTTAATATCAAGATGACTTTTTGAGGAATTGTAAAGAAATCTATTGTGAATAATTTTTTGACCAAACCACCAAAGCAATACCTGGGATTTCCCATATTTGGTGGGAAATTCTAACAAATCCAGCATTAATATAAAGAAATACACACAAAGTTACGTGCATTGTGACCTTGTTTCTATAAAATAAAGTACAGTTATTAAAGTTTCATAAAAAATAGTATGTTTAAATAAAGTTACTCCATACAAAAGCCAAAAAGTGCTAATGGCTGTGTGTGAACTCAGAAAAGCCTATACGGTACTCATTACATAAATTATGTAAATGTAATATATGCAATATATAAAGATATGTTCAAAAACTACACAACAATGGGTGTAGATCTCTAGTTTATAATTAAACAGAATAATATTTGAGTGCAAATTACATTCACAGAAGGTCAGACGTGCACAGCATATAGTTGGTGGAGAGTGTAATCACAATATTTGCAAAATTTGAAATTAGTAGATGCTGCCAATTCTTTCTCCTCCTTGATTTCTCACAGCTTTGTTTCAGGCATTCAAGATAACATTGGAAGACCTAACTCATAATATATTAACAAAATAAACTAGGAGAGTAAGGAATGAGAAAGAATTGAAAAAAAGCAGATAGTGTTAGTCTGGAAAGCCTCAAAGTTGCCAAGTATTCTGAAAGTACCGTATATTATCATATGTACAATATATGTAATCCTAGTTTTGACACCAAACCAAAACTGGCAACTTGGTCATTAAGCAAATTGGTTACTAAGTAAACCCATGGCTAAACAAGGCAGTCACTAAATAAGGACTAGCTATGTAAGCAAGTGTATTGTTAATGTGGTTTAAATGTCCCTCATAAGACCGAGGTATCAACAAGCTTTCAGAAGCTATGACATTTGCAAAAGTGGAAATTGTTTAAAACAAGGATCAACAAACCTTGTCTGTGAAAGACCAGATCTTGTTGGAGCTCATGAATGCAGTTGGCAGGTTAGCTAACCAAGGAATATAGCAGCATCGGATAGGTTGGCCCACCAGCAAAGAGGTTTCAGATAGGTTGTAGCTGAAGATATCTTACCCCTAGCTCTTGGCCTGCCCCTTGTCGCTTAATTTAGCTAAGGATTGGTCATGATGATCTACTGTTCACTTGCCTACCTGTCCATTCTTACCTTGAAGATCATACAAAAACATGGTGGGTCAGATTTGGCTTTTGAGCCATAATTTGCCAACCCCCTGATATAAAAGAATAATGGTGGAATGCAAAAGAGAGAGGGGGGACAGAGAGAGAGGGGAGAGGGAGGAGGGAGAGAGGGGGAGAGGGGGGGAGGAGGGAGGGAGGAGAGAAGAGAGAGAGAGAGAGAGAGAGAGAGAGAGAGAGAGAATATTGAGCATGCCCAGGAGGGTTTTGTAGTTCTCCAAAGAGAAGCATCTCTTTAAAGAGGGTTCAAGTGAAGCATTCACTCAAAAGTAGCTATGCAAAGCAACAAGCTCCCTCTCATCCATCAATAAAGAAGCTATGTGGCTTGCTATGCTTGGTCTCTGTGACATTTCCAATAAGGGCTGTACGTTGGCACATGCCTCTTCCAATTCTTGCAAGAGCCAAGCAAAGCTGGACAAAGTAATCCAATGCATTTTATTGAAGCACATTGTGTTGTCTCTGCTCCTCAGAGAAGAGAACTGTATTGGTTGTTCTTCAAGGCAAGTCCACACTTCCTCCCTTGGAGCAGAGAATCTTGAATGACCATTGCAAGATGTGGTACACAAAGAGAATATTAGGGTGGGGGAAGCACTAAGGAAGAGGGAATAAGGACTGGAAAGGGATAAGAATATTATCCTTTCTGCAATCTTCTAATCCATTTTTTATATCCTGCCAAACTCAATGGGAGCATTTACACTCCCACACAGACACACAGACACACATAAACATGCACACACAGAAAGAAATCTAAGAAATGTGCCCTAGGTCAGTCCAATGTGAGTGGGATTCTTTTCTTTCTTTTTAAACTAGCTATGGAGAGCATTAGAATGATTTACAGAGACACAAGCTGAAAGTAAATTATGTTGTAAATGCCGGTCCCTTGAGTCAACAAAGAATCAGAAGGAGAAAAAAAAAATTACAAGAAGCTTGAAATTCCCAACAGCAGAGGTTGACAGGAAAATATGGTGTTGTTTTTCTATGAGTAAAAGTAACTTTTGTACCCTGTTTTCCCATGAGAAATTATAAACTTTCAAAGGAATTTTAGTCTCTCGCATGCACACATATATAAGAGCAATTTATCTGGGATTGCTCTCGTGGAAATGCCAGGAAGACTTTCAAGTTGTTAGGGCTATGGCTGAACTTCATCTAAGACTGCTGCTACTTATTTGTTCTCTCTGCCTTGTCTTGTCAAAACATTTACTCAGCTTTCGAAGAGTTGCAAGTTGGCAACGTGTTAATAATATTAGAATGCATTTGTATCGGCCATGTGGCTGCAACATTTCAGAAAATTCGTCACTTATTTAATGAATAATGAATCTGAAAGAGTAGCTATGGAGACAAACAGCCATATGTAGTAAATTAAACATGGACTCGTGGATGTATAGAAACATGGAGTGTCACCAAAGCAATTGTTTCTATTTCGTGATGTCAATCAATGACAGGCTTTCTTTTTTCTGGCTGGCTTACATGCATTTTACACCATATATTGCCACCGTACTCACATCCTCCTCTTTCTCTTTTCTCTGCCAACTCTGAGCCTCCTTTTACATTATTGAAATATTCTTTGAACAGTGTACAACATCACAGTAATCAGGAAGAGAAGAAAAGGCAAATTGCAACGCAGAGAGATATCTGTACAGGCAGAAATGGAACTTGTAGAGGTTGTGGGTGGCAACCTCTGTTTAGTTCAATATCATATGCATTTACTTACTTAGCTGACCTGCACCTCTTTGAATCCAGGATGGAAAAGTCTACTTTAGAAGGATAACAGGAATTTTAACTTTCAGATTTAAAAAAAAAAAAATTTCCCCCCAAATCCAATTTGCAGGCAGTTCTTGCTTTACAACTGTTCATTTAACAATGGTTCAAAGTTACAATGGCCTTGGAAAAGGCTACTTATGCCCTTTACTTGCAGTTGTGGCCACTGCACCATCCCTGGGGTCATGTGATCACAATTTCACACTTGGCAATTAGCTTGCATTTGCAACCGGCTGCACATCCTGCAGTCACTTTCCATTAAAAAAAATGCCCATTGTGAATGTTGGATTTACTGAACAATCACCATAAAAATCATAAATCACACTACCAGTAAATTTAAGAATTGTTCTCCATATTTACCTATTATGAAAATCTTACCCCAAAATTAAAAAAAATACTCTTAAGAGACTTTGAAGTCTTTATCCAAAGATAAAGAAGAGTTTTATGATGATTACAGCAGTTTTTGCAGGGGCTGCAACATTGTGATCCAAGCCGTATCTAAGTCAACACTGTGTGCATGTAGAAAAGGATGGGGGGCTTTGATTGAGTTGCCACAATTTCTGTCTGGCTGTTTTGGTCTTTCTTACTGTGATTCAAGCAATATTTTCAGGCAGAGAGACAGTGTTCTTATTATTCGAGGTGTCTGCGCGGGAAATGAGAGGCAGGATGTGGGGAACTGGTAAGCAGCCTTTATTTAAAATCAGTTCAGAAAAAGCCGCTCGGCCGTGGCTGGCGCCAGATTTTATAGCTGGCGTTGTCCAAAGCTTCAGCCACTGATGGGACTTCATTTTTCCCGCCAGCGGCTGGGCCAATGAGTGGAGTCTATTAGCCAACTCCACTCCTTGGCCATATTTGGTCATATACAAAACCCCTCCCCTCTTAGTTAGTGTTCCTCCAATCAGCGCCCTCCTATCGACATGTATTCGGGCCCATGGTGTGGTGGGTGTTTCCCATTTTCTGGGTCTCACAGCCGGGGGTGCTGGCCTGGATTCTTGGCAAGGTGTGCAAGTGGCAACCCAGGTTTCTATCTCCTTGTCCATCCCCGGCCACCATACATAGCTTCTGGCTAGGGCTTTTATCCGGACTATTCCGGGGTGCCCTTCGTGAAGCGTTTCTAACATTTTATTTCTTAATGGGGGGGGATGACTACCCAGTCCCCCCATAGTAGACAACCCTTCAGTACTGACAGCTCGGCTTGCCTATTTTGGTATAGTTTGTATTCCTCCCCCTGTGTTGCTTCCGGCCATCCCCCCCACACCCAGTTTGAAATCCACACTATGGTTTTGTCACGAGTGGTGAGTCTCGTGATCTCTGAAGACATCATCATCCCAGGCCGTATGTTCTCTATTAGTAGCACTGTCGTGGATGGCGCTGGGTCTTCGGCTGTGTCTGGAAGGGGGCAATGGCTGAGGGCGTCGGCAAGGGCAATGTCTTTCCCTGGCCGGTGGGTTAATGTGTAGCTGTATGCTGCCAAGAATATTGTCCATCTCAACATCCTGGGGGACAGGATGTTTGGTGTGGGTTTGTTGCCATTGAGAATGCTGAGTAACGGTTTATCATTGGTGACAAGGTTGAACTGCCTGCCGTACAGGTACTTGTGGAAATGCTTTAGCCCTGCGACCGCGGCAAGCACTTCCTTGTTGATCTGGCTGTAATTTCTTTGTGTTTTAGATAGTGTCTTTGAGAAATAAGCGATAGGGGCTTCAGTTCCATTGGGTAGTTTGTGGTTGAGGACTGCTCCGATGCTGTAGGGGGAGGCGTCGCAGGTTAATGTTAACGGTAGCATCTCGCTGCATTGGATGAGAACACTGTCCGATATTAAGATGCTTTTTATTTTTTTAAATGCTTCAGCCTAGCGTCATCCCCAAGTCCAGCTTGCCATTTTATCAAGCAGCCTGTGGAGTGGTTCCGCAATGGTCGCTTTCTGCAGCAGAAACACATTGTAAAAGTTCAGCAACCCTGGGAACGCTTGCAGCTCCACTTTGTTTTGTGGCGTGGGGGCTTCCTGTATGGCTTTAAGCTTCCCATTTGTGGGTCTGATGCCTGAGGCATCAATTAGGAACCCCAAGAATTCTACCTGCAGGACCGCTATGTGACATTTGTTTCTCTTTAATTTCAATCCTGCCTCCTGGAATCTTCCCAGGACTGCCCTTAGATGTTCCATCAATTGCTCCCTGCTGGTAGCTGAGACAATTGCATCATCAAAGTAGGGTATTACTCCGGGGATGTTGTGCAGCAACTGCTCCATGATACTCTGGAACAGGCTTGGGCCTATGCTTATGCTGAATTGGAGTCTCTTGCACTTGAATGCCCCCCTGTGTATGATGATGGTTTGCGCCTCAGTAGTAGCCTTGTTGACAGGCAGTTGCTGATAGGCCTGGGCCAGTTCCAATTTAGCGAATATAGTCCCCTGGCCCAGGGAGTATAGGAGGTGCTGGACTACGAGCACTGGGTAGGCGCTTTGCTGGAGCCCTTTATTAAGGGTCACTTTATAGTCAGCACAGAATTCTTATCGATCCGTCTTGCTTAACCGGAATCACAATTGGGGTCTCCCATTTGGCGTGATCTACTGGTTCTAGAACCTCTTGGGCTATTAATTTGTCCAGTTGTTCCTCGACTTTTGGTTGGAGGGTGAACGGGACTCGCTGTGGCTTGAGGCGGACCGGGGTGATATTGGGGTCTAAATTAAATGATATAGGGGTCCTCGTGTACTTGCCCAGTTTGTCGTCGAAGACGTCGCTGAATTCTTGTTCTAGTTCCGTGATGTCTCCGGTCGGTCTGGAGGGGAGGTCGTCTCTGTTGCATGGATGCCGGTGACGCTTATCTGAAGTGGCAGGAACCATTCTCTGCCAAGCAGACTGGGTAGGCTCCAGTCTGCTATTGTGAGTGGTAGGCTTCTGCGGAAGGTGCCATATTCCATGCATGCAGTCTTTTTTCCCAGGACCGGTATGCGGTGGCCCTGGTAGTCTCTCAAAATAATGGCTTGAGGTTCCAATTGGTCATGCCGTTGCTCGGGTATGAGTTTGTTTTTTTTTAATAAAGTTTTATTGAGTTTTAACAAAACAAATAAAACATCTTATTTGAGTACAGCATGATTCTGGGGTATCACATTTCCATACAGACACAATTTCATATGCATATTCATCTTATATATTCAACCTCATATCTTATTACTCTTTTTCCAACTTCTCACTATTTCTCCCTTTACTTCTCTTAATTTTCTTTTATGATTATCTCATTTTCTTCTTATTTAATTGTATTTCTTTTACCTAAATTTCTATATCTTTTTATTCATTATACTTATACTTTCATCTGTCTTGTTTACAATTTCATTATGTTCTCTTCCAACATTCTTAAAAAGCAAAATTCCCTCTATAATTACCAATCGGAGTGCAACACCTTTAAATCTTATTGTTATTATCATATGAAATTTAATTAAACATTAAATTTAAGCATTCTAAAATTATAACATTCAAATTTCTAATATCTATTTTATATCATGTAAATCTCATCATTCAGACTCTGCTTGGTACTTCCCCTTAAAAATGTAAAAAGAAAAATTCTAAAAACATAGCAAAGACAATATATATATATATATATATATATATATATATATATATATATATATATATATATATTTGTTTTCTTAAGTTTTGCGGTACTTAATGTATGGTGTTCGGCTTGGTTCGGTATTTTCCCCATTGTAGTTCTTTTAAAGTTGTAGCAACGTTTCAGCAGAATCTCATCTGCCATGAAGCCTGATGATGGCAGATGAGATTCTGCTGAAACGCGTACAACTTTAAAAGAACTACAATGACGGGAAAATACTCAACCAAGCCGAACACCATACATACATACATACATATATATATATATATATATATATATATATATATATATATATATATATATATATATATATATATATATATATATATAAACATTAATGAACAAAATAGTTATTCAAATTCATTCTAGTACTGGTATGAGCCTTGTAAATCTTTCACGTTTCTTTTCAATATTTATCAATCTTTGAGAACAGTTGAAATGTTTCCCTCCCTTCTTCATTATTACTTAACCGTTAATAAGCATACCATTGGATAGCCATACAATTTTATCTTATAAGTTATTTACTATTAATAAGCAAAATAATTATTCAAATTCATTCTAGTAACTGGTATAAATTTCCTTGTAAATCTTTCACATTTCTTTTCAATATTTTATCAATCTTTAGAAACAATTACAATGTTTCCCTCTCTTCTTTATTATTGCATTAATTATAAATAAACATACCATTACATAACAATACAATTTTATCTCATAGATTATTTACTTATTTCATTTCTAACTCATTACAGTATTCTACTGTCACAACACTATCTTTTGTACCTTTGCAGAATCCTCACTTTTAACTTAATTTAACCATTGTCTCTGTGTTTTCTAGCTGAGCAAATACCTTTAATCCTCGTACGTTTCCCCTTTTTCTTTATTTCCTGTTTTTGTCCCTCGTGAGTTCTTTCCCTATCTTCCCTCCCTTTTTTTCTCATCGCTTTTTTTATACTCTTCTCTCTCTAATTTTTCCTTCTGTGGTTTTCTTTTCTGCTTCTCCATGTTGTTATACCTCCTTTTCAGACTATTTTTCTTTTTGGCTGTTCCCTTTGATCTCAAACTTTTAACTCCTTTCACTCTTTTCCCCCTTATTACCATACTTTGCATTATTTGATCATTGAAAATGGCTTCTTCTTTGTCCTGCCCTTCTTCTTGCTATAGAAGCTTTTCCTTTTGCTTTTCATAGTTCAGGATCTCCATTTCAAAAAATTCAAATACGAAGCCAAAGGATCTTCCTCCCCTTTCTGCATCTTCTTTCTGTTTTTTAAGATTCATCTTCAATTCCTCCAGGAGTGATGGCATTTTGAACACTTTTGAACAACCACCCAATTGACTTTAAGTAAAAACAGAAAAAGAAAGAAAAAATCAATGCCAAAAACTTTTTTTTTATATCACCAAATGATCCCAGACTGTTCCTTCTTGTTTCTTTCCTTAACTTTTCCTTTCTGTGGGTTACTGTATCTTTTAATAAGGTTTCAGTTGCAATGTATCCTCGGGAGTCTTTTCAAAGTCTCGCTGTTAATCCTCTTTATTTTTCCAGGTGGCAATCCATTTTTCCATTATTCCAAGTCCCACCCTTTTGCCTCCACTCTTCTCCTTTTTAGGGCTTTAAAATGACCAAAGAAAAAAATCTTTATTCTCCTTTTGACACTTAAATTTCAGCTTAAAGTTGCCTATTAGTGTCAAAGTAAATTAATATAGATTTCTTTCCATACCATTTGCAATTGTCAATATAAAGATAAAAAAAGGGTTTTTAACCTCCTTTTCTCTCTCCTTTGCCGCTTAAAAGTGTTCTTTCAGAAGTATTCCTCTAAGTACTTTTAGATTCTTGCTTAGATGTTCTCTGTTGTTTAGCCTGGTCTGTCCTGCTTTCCTCTTTGTCTTCCTCCTGCACAATATTATCCAGTCGGGTTCTTCTTTGAGGTGGCCATTTCTGACCACCACTGCAACCTCCTTCGGGGAAGGGAGTTTAGACCAACCAAGGAGGAGAGATGCGGCTGCCCTCCACTCAGCTAGCAAGCTCCCCACTCTTCACCACCTCTACAGGGTGGCTTCAGCCCCCAATCCAAAGGATTGGGGTGCTCCAGCGGCAAGCACAGATCAAAACCACGCACGATCGTAGATTTCGGTCTGTCACTGAAGAAACCCAAACCGGAAGCCTCGGGTATGAGTTTTTTAAGGGTGTCCCATGATATCATGGATATGTAGGACCCCAAGTCCACTTCCATATGGCAAGGCTTGCCCTCGATTCTGGCCATGGCCATTATTTTGTCTGCTTCGAAAGCATTGGTGCGTCTCACTCTGGCCTGCGCATAGCCCACGAACGTGAAATGGGCTTCCTCTTCCCTGGAATCTTCCCTCTTTTTGAATCTCCTGCCATGGTTATTCTGCCTTCCCCTTGGCAGCCATGTTGTTTTGCGGGAGACACGGCTCGCCGGGCCTGCTTGCTCGTTGGTTGTGTCGCATGGCATACCTCTGCAATGTGACCTCTATGCTCACATCTCCGGCATACGGTGTCTGTAAAATGGCACACGGATCAGAGGTGGTTTCCGCCACGGCCACCATACTCTCAGGTTCCCATCTGGCTTACCGGACCTCAGCTTATGTACGTCTCCGCCATTGCTGTCGTTGCTGGTGTCGGAGGCGGATTTGCTGGGCTGTGGCAGGCATTCAGTCCCGGTTGTATGGACTCTTCTGCTCCCTCGGATCCATGCTGCTGAGTTGTCGGATGATTTGGCAGCTCTGGCTTCATTGACGGCTTCTTGGAAGGAGACATCCTCGCGGGCCAGGAGTTTCTTTTGTAGTGTGGGATCCTCTGTTCCTAGGATGATCCTTTGTTCCTAGGCCGGTCGCGCGCTGTGCCATGTCATTGGTCGGTGGTGGTTGTTCTTGGCAGTGCTTTGTCTGTCGGTGGTGGTTGAAATTGCGTTGACCCCATGAAATGTCCTTTGTTCTCTCTGCAGCTCAGGATCCCACCTTCATCGCCAGTGTTCTAGGAGTCCACGCGGAAAATGAGAGGCAGGATGCGGGGAACTGGTAAGCAGCCTTTATTTAAAATCAGTTCAGAAAAAGCTGCTCAGCCACGTCTGTCCAGCTTTTACAACCGGCGCTGTCCAAAGCTTCAGCCACTGACCGGACTTCATTTTTCCCGCCAGCGGCTGGGCAATGAGTGGAGCCTATTAGCTGACTCCACTCCTTGGCCATATTTGGCCATATACAACACTTATAATACCTATCCTAGTCCTTCTGTTCCTGATTACACAGAGACATATGCATGATCAATTTAGCTGTGGTGGCACAGTGGTTAGAATGCAATATTGCAGGCTGAACCTGTTTACTACCAGGAATTCGATTATGACTCACTTAGCCTTCCATCCTTTCAAGGTCAGTAAAATGAGGACCCAGATTATGGGGGTGGATAATATGCTGACATTATAAACCACTCAGAGAATGCTGTAAAACACTACAAAATGGCATATAAGTCTAAGTGCTATTGCTAGTACGGCTTTGAACAAGGGTCACATTTAACATCCCGAGGACTGCAAATTGGATGGGACCACTTGAATCAATTGGAGGGGGCACTGTTTGCAAGTTTAACTCCATGATGCCTAGGGTAAAGTATATACCACAGATTACACCTGTTTACACCTCAAAATGATCAAGCCAATCCCTGAGGACCACAAAAAGAGGCTCTTGAAAGCCATGATGAAGGCAGCAGATTTTCTTCTGCACAAAGACAAACTGCATGCTGCTGCTTTTTAAAGGGACCCACTTCTTATAGCCAGCACAGCTCCTAAAGCAGTAACCCTGTTTTTCCAGTTCATCCCCAAATGTGGCAAATATGATGTTTATTTAATGAACAATAGAAAGGTCTTGCAGTCATGCGAAGTCTGAAGTGCTTCTGAATTATTTTCCAAGGCCAAGTGGTTATCAGGAGTCCCCAGATTACACTTTAAGAACCACTGATTTAAAGATTTTTTAAAATTTGATTAGTGCATTTTTATTTGATTAATGGGTTTATAAAAAGAAGGGGGGTGTTTTACCCTTTTATAATTTAGCTGTGACTTCCAGAGTGTTATGGATGTTTGTATAAATACTTGGTTCTATCCCAGGACATTTTCAAATATATCATTGTGCATTAATGTTTACTTACTGGAGTCTGAGCTAATTTTATTGGGATGATTTTTAATTATTGTTGGTTATTGTTTTCATAAATTTTGCACTATATCTTGGTAAAGGCATGTAATAAATTATTATTCCAGTTCCTCTAATTGTGGATGACAGCCAATGTTGGTTGGTTTTCTTCTTCATATTGCAATACCTACCTAAGGTCTTGTGAATTTTAAATATAATGTCAAATTATGTATAGCACAGGTGTCAAACTTGCGGCATCACATTGCCATCATGTGACATTTCACAATGTTTTTCTCTTCACAGAGCTGGGATAGGCGTGGCCTGCACATGATGCATCCAGCCTGTAGGCCGCCATTTTGATACCCCTGATTTATAGGGTACCGAACAGTGCTGTGATTTGTACTTGAGTTGTTGTAAATTGTTCTAGATTTAGGGAATCCAAATTTATTTCTAAATCATCATAGTACCGCATTTTGTGCCCCAAAACAACTATTTGCACTGACATTTTTTTTCCAAATTGTTGAAGAAAAGGAAGACAACAGATTATAAAATCTCAGGTTTTATTCCATGTGTGGTAAGAACACAAGAAAAAGACAAGAAGAAGTCCTGATCTTTATAAGTATAATTACAATTTTTGCTTTTATGATTGTTTTTGTTGAATAAAATGTTTCCAATTAATTTTAGCTTTTAAGCTGCTTGGAAAAAAGAAAGGAAAAATGGACTAAAATATTGAAGACTGAAGCTAAATGCAATAATATTATGAATTAGTAAATAATAAAGTTTTTGTTCTATTTAGAAATATATTTTTTCAAAATTACAATTTTACATGAATTCTGTAACATATAGAATATCCACATGCAAAAGGGTTCTTACAAATACCTGCCTTCTTGAATTGTCCCATTTTACATCTAAATTGTATAATAGATGAGTAAATTGAATGTGACTCTCTCTTTTTTTCCTTGGTGACATAGTATGACAAACAAATGTACCTTTTGACACCAATGAAACTCCTTGGAACACCTTCGTCTCATCAAACAATTTTGTTGGTTAATCGTTCAAAGAAAGAACAATGAGATGTTATGACATTCTTACACTCATCTCCCACAAAATGTAAAATAAACCTTTCACAAGTTTAAATGAGGATGGTTAATTCCTTGAAATCCAACCATGTGCAATCCAAATATAAATATTTAAACCCTGCTCAAGTTTATGATCTCCTTTCATGTGAAAAACATAAAACAGCCTCCTGGAATAAAGTTATCCAATATGCAATTTTAGTGGTAATTATGCTTCATGTAGATACTAACCTACCTTCCCCTCTCATCAGAACTGACAAAAGCATACTTTCCAATTCCACAGCATTTTCAAATCTGGAGTTTAGACAATTGGCAGTCTTTCATCCACTGGACAATTTCCCATCCAATACACAATACAAAGAACAAGGGCATTTCTAAAGGCAGCAGGAGCTTGGTTCCATGAAGAGGCATGAAAGATGGTGGGCCAATCTATTGTTTTGGGCACATTAGGGAATCCTGAAATGTCATGATGTCTCTGTTTGATCTGTTGTCACTACTGTTGGTTGTATGAAGAATTAACATATTTAATTAACTGTCTGACCAAAGCAGCTGTTACCTTATATAAAACTTTCAACATGGATGCCACTGAATGCTTGAATGTGCCAGGACAATAGAGGTTGAGAACTACTCGTTATGTTTTTACACCAAATGGCTCAGCATGGCTCCACTTTCAATGGCCCCAATCAAGATTGTTCTTAAATTTATAATGGCACATAGTGACGCTTCCACCGAAATGGGGTGATCATATCCAAATTTCAATTTGCCAAGAGGATAGTTATGTGCACCAAAATACAAGGTTTGGCAAACCAACTACTTCCCATATCTCTCTGATCCTGACATTCAGCCATCTATATCATTGATGGAATTGGCATCTAGGTCACTTTTATATAATCCAACTATGAATTCATTTATAGTCAGTCTGTATCATGTGTGACTCCTAGTTAATTCTCTGTTGTTGTTTTAAATAACCCATGAAAAGGGAAATTATTGAAACCACTTTTAAAGCAGTACAAATCTTTTTTATGGAAGATGATGCTAATGTTGATTTCTATTGACTTATGTGTCATCATGAGTCACATGAATAACATTAGACAACATCTGTCTATCTATCTGTCCATCTGTCTGTCATCTAGCTAATTTACAGGTCTACTAATCTGTCTGATGAAACTCTAGGGGGTGAAAATACAATAAAACAGCAGAACCTGGGTTGAGGCCATATCTTTAAAAAAAACAAAACACTTACCACATACAATCATGCCAGGTAGAACCACTTCCTAGTTTCCACCAGGTGACATTGCCTCATTGTTGGTGTGTGTGTGTGTGGATCCAGAACATACCTACTTTGCAAGATCTGGCAGAAACTACTAGGGAGAGGCAGTTCCCCAAGAACCCATAACATGTGAGACTTTAAAATGAAAATCTTGAACTGCACCCAGAAATCTACTGGGATAAAATGCAGTTCACATAGCAGAGGTACATTATATTGTTCCCAATACTGCATGTGTTGTGGCCTTCTGGATCACCAAAAGCTTCTGAATGCTTTTCAAGGGTAGCCCCATATACAGTCTGTTGCAATAGTCCAATTGGGAGATGAATAAGCCATGATTAACCACAAGCAGTACTTCTGATCTAAGAATGGGCAAAGTGAAGCAACAAGAAGCATTCATGCAAAGATCCTGCTGGTCACAATTGAGCAACGAGTCCAGGAAGGCTCCCAGAATGCACCAACTCTGCCTGGGGGAATGTAACCTCATTCAGAGTTAACAATAGCAAATCATCAAATACATGTAGCTCTAACATCCATAGCCCCTCATTTCGTCAGGGCAGGGTCAAAGATGGTTCCTTTGTATGCAGACCTGCCTAGCCTCCAGACATGGGAAAACAATTTGTCGGCATCACTTTGACAGCCTGAGGCATCATCATACAACTGAGTATCATCAGCTGACTGATGAAACTTCACCCTATGCTGATGAACAATCACATCCAGCAGTTTCATAGGGAAGATAATTAGAACACTACCAACTGGAAACAGCTACAGAGAAAAGAGGAGAACCACTAAAGGATAATAACTCTCACTTCCAACCCCATCAGCCAATCAAGAAGGATATCATCATCAATGATATTGAAAGTCACTGAGAGATCAAGAAGGACCAAAACCACCTGACTTCTGAGCCCACCGGAGTTCATCCACAATTGCAAGCGTGATCAATACTTTCTCTGTACTATGTCACAGCCAGAAGCCAGATTGCAAGGGTTATTAGGGTTTAAAGCCACAAATAAATATGATATAAGCAACAGCACCCAAAATACAAGAACCCACACGACACATTAAGGAAAGAAATCAACTCCATCCCTACCATGGCAATCAGAAAACACTCTAAGGAAGTGGATCATTTTGCAACACCCCAGGACCATGCTCTTTTAGGTTTGCAATAGCTTAACAAAATCCAGGCAGAGGGAGGTCAGGATGGACGCTATTCCAGAAGACAGATGCAATTAAAGAGAATGTATGCCTCCTAGAACCCACAATATGACAAAACTTAATCCCTGGCAATAAAACACAACAATTATTTTAGAGATTATGGTTGGGCAGAAATTATAATGGGGGGGGGGCCTGGAATTCCTAACCAGGTCCTATGTAGCGAATGACTTTAAAGGTGACAGACAAGACCTTGAATTTTACCTCAGAATGTGGCAGCATCTTGAAGATCTTTGCAGATCTCCCAAAAAGTCATGACCAGCAGTTTCTATCTCCCCTCCCACCAAAAAAATCATTGTAAAAACAAATGCTTGTCTTACTTCCAATGACAATACAATGACTGTAAGAGTCGATGCAGTGATGTAAATTATGTTAAAAACCAGTTGAAGGGTAAATACATAAAATTAAAATAATAGAGAATAAATAGCCTAATTATTCTGGAAGGAAGGAGTGAGCAGTATTCAGTAAGGAATGAAACCCTTCTCTAACACGATGGAGCTCAGACATCACACTTTTCATTCTTAACAGGATCATCTGATCCTCAATTCAACCTACTTCTCTCTTATTCCAAAGAGCCCAGCAACAGTATCATGACTTGGTCACCAATCAGGCCATTCAATGTAGCAAAATGTAGGGCATTCTACTGCAGCTACCATATTAGGTTTTCTACTTCCCATTGCTGCCAACTAGACATTTGGGTTCATGAAACTTATATGTGGAAGCTCGAGTGGAATGCCCTTATTTTCATACGCGCACACATCCAAAGTGAGATAACACTGATCACACTCTGAAGGAAAGAATGTGAATAGATAACAAGTCTCTTGCACAAGTCTCTCTTGCCTATCTCATAGGCATAAAATTGAAAACATGGTGGGTTCTTCTATGACCCAGCTTTTTATTACAAATGTCTTTTTCTTCAAGCGTCCTTCTTAACACACAACCATTTGTCAAGTAATATTTTCTATAATAGTGTTAATGTGTAGAAATATGCTCTCCCTCTTCTTTGGTAGTTCTCACTTTTAACTAGGGCTGGAATTGAAGTGTAACAAACTGGCTTCCCCAGTTTCAAATATTAAAGAACTTAATGAAAATATGAACCACCCAAAGAAATGGAAACAAGAGGCAGCACAGGGAAGCTATGGCGCAAGTCCAGAATTTATCATGTTGAAAACAAATTTCCCAGAAAGCAAGCATGTGGTTTTTTAGATACAAGGCTTGGTTTCTGGAAAAATAAGTTAGGTTTTCCTCCACAGAAATCCAGATTAAAATACTGTTTGAATAAATGTAGTCAGTTGGTACTTCCACTCCCTCTCCCCCTCTCTCTTCTCACTTCCTCCCCTTCTTGTCTTCCTCCTCCTCCTCAATTAGTGGAAGAATTTGAGAATAAGGAAACTAAGTTACAATTTACATGAAAAGTTAAAGTTACACCAGTACACCAATATTTTCTGGCATTAAAGCATAAACAAAAACATTTCTTTCTAGGCATTACTCACTTTCATTCTTTAAAAATTAATTGTTACTTGAAACAATTATGGTTAGAGTCTGATAATGAAGGTTAAATTAGTTTGGAGTGGAATACCAACCTGTAAAATCTGCCTTCATGTTCTGGCATGCACTTCTATTATAGTTCAAACATTGTTATTAAAGCAGGAAATTGATGCCTCTCTACTTTGGCAGCATACAATTGTTGAATATTTGAAATTTTAAATTAACAAATAAGGGACAAGCTATGTTTTTCTCCCAAGAGGGGATCATATTTTTAAATTATTTATTTCCATTTCCAAAGGCTTCAGTGAATGGCAGTGAAATTATGATATTAAGAAGGATTTAGAGTTGAAATTTTGCATCACTTTTTTTTAGTAAGTTTAGGAATGTTACATTTAGCAGGGGTTTAATGCTAGGCAACTGAGAACATGACTTCTCATCTAATTCTGTGATTGCTGTTCCAAAGACTGTAAATATTGAACTGGAATCATGGCATGCCAATGAAATTGACAATCTGGTTAGACAAAGGAAGTTTAACCAACTAGAGCATAACATAATAACAAAAACATGGTTGTTAATCAGGTTGGAATGGGCAGCAAAAGATGGAATCATTTCACCATTTCTCACAATTTGCTAAAAAAAAATAAAGGACGAGAACATGATCATAGCAGAAGCCATCTATGGCTTTATACATTCCAAAATATTACAGCAAGTCATTTTATTCTTACCTACTTAAATCTGATTTAGGACATTATTCTATTCAAGTCATATGAGCTGTCCTTTGTGAGGGTTTCTGATTGATTCTACCAAAACCCAATATGATGATAGGTTGTCTTTTTTTCTGGTAGAAATCTTTTACTCATCTTTGAAGCTTGAGCATTTCGGGCCAAAAATGAAATTCAAGTCAACCAAATAGCTTGAATTAAGCATTCCTATTTCCACAGTGTTTAAAGCATGCCACCTAAAGAATGTGCTAAATTGAGGAGGGAGGATTGTCAGAGTTATCCTTCTTCTCACCAAAGCGGAAAGGAAGTTCTTTCAAATTCTATCCTTAATGCTGAGTTCTGAATCCACTTCTAGTGCCATCCTGAAGTCCTTCAGATGAAGCTCTCAGCATGGTGCTGAAAAGCTTAGGAAGCTAGGGATGGGCAATGGTGTTTCTAATTTCTCTTTCTGTTTGGCTTCTTTTTCTATAATTGGATATTTAGGCATAGGGAAGTAGTTTTGCATGTTTTGATTTTACTATTCAATACAGATTTCGGGTCCCTACCAAAGGTGGCTTGGAGAGCTGTGTTTAAAGTGGCACTTGAATAGCAAAGAAGAGAGTTGGCTCTAGCCCATAAAATCTGTCCCAAGTACCAAATAAATCATTTCTGCTTCAAAATCAATCTGGATGAGAAAACTGTTTCAACAGCCAAGTGGAACTGTTTAAATTGGCTACTAATGCAGCAGTGGCTAACTAATCCATTGCATGTAATATCCAGGTTTCTCCTTTTGTTCCCTGGAACAAAACAGCGCCAGCAAAATCTATAAGGAGGTGATTCTGACTTCCTTTCTCCCTTAGAAGAGAAGGTGAATGGAGCATCCATGTGCAGATGATTTCCTTATAGACACAAAATGTATATCAGCAAAATGTTAGTGTTAAAAACGAAATGCTCCTCTGCTTTCCATTAGGGAATATCTCATTCATCCCGTTCGTTTATATATATATATAAAACTTGTTATTGTTTATTACTGGATGATAACACTCGGTTGATGAATTACTTCAACTGATTGTTGCTGTAATCAACTCACAGGTGCAACCGGATTATTCAAGCAGTAATTGAATAATCAGTACCGTCTAAAGATGTGGGGCTCTGACAAATGGCAAAGGGGACTAGTTCCTATTGCAATGTTTTGCTGTGAGGGCAAAGAGTAAAATATTGCAATGATCACCATAAGTAACTAATATCACCACCATCTCCAATGTCTTCCTATGAGGAAACTTCTGATTGAGATTTAGGAAGCAAATTGCTCCAAACAGCTGCACTTGTCTTAACATGGAGGAAGCTTATGATGAGAATTCATGCTTGTGATGAGAAGCTTATGCAGGGGTGGGAATAAAAAAATCTCAGCAACCGGTTCTCTTCCCGGTTGCTGGGTGGGCATGGTCATGATGCGCGTGACCTAGCAGAAATTCAAGGGGGGCTATTTTTCACCTTCCCCAGAGTTTGGAGGCTTTCCTCGGGCCTCTGGGAGGGCAAAAAGGCCTCCCCCAGGCTCCAGAGGGCCTCTGGAAGCCAGAAACAGGACCGTTTCTGGACTTCCGGTACTTCCGGTTCGGCCCATTTTTCGCCCTTCCAGAGCCTCTGTGCACTTACCTGCATCCACAATGGGTTGCATGGAGACTCCTGGGAGGGGAAGGGCAGGGAGGGCAGGGCCAGCCAGTCGGTTCAACTCCCGGTTCAGCGAACCAGTTGTAAATTTAGCATCCACTTTGCACAAACTGGGCCAAACTGGCTGAATCCCATCTCTGAGCTTATGAATATTGTCAAGGCAGAGGATGAACTTTCTGGTTTGTTTGTTTGTTTTTCAGGATAGGAACAGTGCAAATAAGCAATATTAATGTTATTCTGCTCTTTTTCCACCTCAGATGCCCAAATAATTTGCGTGTTTGATTTAAGTGAGGGCATTGTCTACTCTTTTGCTCTGATTGGAAAATTCTCTCTGTGCAAGAGGAGATGGAAGTGAAGCTAATCCAGACAAAAGATATTTTGAGGAATGGCATGAAATAGTCACCTGATTAAAGGCAGTTGTGAAAATTTACATCTAAGACAAAGTCCAATGAGAAGAAGAGAGGGTGTTGTTGTAACCCAAGAATATTAAAGTGATATCTGTCTCCTTTTGATTTGATAGTAGAAAAGCATTTTCCACAGTGATAGAACAGCATTCAGAACCACATTAGTGGATTTCATTATTATTATTATTATTATTATTGTTGTTGTTGTTGTTGTTGTTGTTGTTTTAATACATTGTGTTATTTCAATCCAATATTAATATTGCATTGGTTGAAGACTGTTAGCACTCTAATATTTAGATAACTTAGATGGTTGAGGATCACAATAAGAAATAAGTATTATATCAATATTAATTACAATTTAGGGTATCAATGTTAATGAATATAAGATTACTTTTGCTTGTTCATCCTGAATTGAATTTAAGATAAAAAAAACCAAAAACACTACAGATTGCATCAACATATTTGTTGTACATTAAAGGTTTCAGTCTTAAGGTAATTACTTAGTGTAATTGTTAATGGGTCAGTGTATTGTTAATTGTTTTTTAATACATGTTAATAAGGAAAAGCTACACACAGCAAATATAACAATAATTAAATATGAAAGGATAGAGAAAGAAACTAAATTATTATTGTAATAGTAAATTAAAAACCCAACATAGATTATTTCTGTTATGGAACATTCAAATGTACAGAAAC